>NC_142932.1:4393812-4406312 GCF_046866305.1 Octopus bimaculoides | reverse complement strand
ATTTATAATGTTAGTTCGCAAACACACACACACACACACACACACACACACACACACACACACACACACACACACAAACATATACGATGTATGTATAGCTGAATTTTTGCATACATACTGATACATATATATATATATATATGTGTGCGTGTGTGTGTGTGTGTGTGTGTGTGTGTGTGTGTGTTTGTATGCATCAGTATGTACATATACACATATTTGTATATATATGCATGGCTAGGGACAGTCGTGATAGTATGGGAAAATCTGTTTCCCTACCACATGGAATTTCTCTACCACATGGATTCAGCGCCACTGCGTGGCAACTTAGTCTCGCCATCTACTATAACCTCGGGCCAATCACTGCCTTGTGAGTGGATCTGGTGAAAAGAAAGTGTATGTATGTATGTACGTACGTATGTATGTATGTACAAGTATATATATATTTATGTGTATGTGCGTCTCTCTGTCTGTGTTTGTCCCCTCCACCACCACCACCACCACCTAATCACGCGTGTTAGTGTGTCTACGTCCCCGTTATTTAGCGTTTCGGCCAAAGAGTCTGATAGAATAAGTACAACACTTAAAAACATGTTCTAGGGTCAATTTATTCGACTTAAATTCCTCATGGTGGCACCTCCACATATCCGTAGTCTAATGAATGAAACAAATAAAAGATTAAAATAATACATGCACACACACACACACACACACACACACACACACACACACACACACACACACACACACACGCACGCACACACATGTAAAACATAACGCAAAAAATGTGAGGCAGATATATATCTATTCTTCTATATGCTTTCCTTACTGCTACAACTGTTTCGCAACTTTCGTTATGTAATATTATTAAGTTCACTACGCAAAACTTTTATAAATGAACAACTATTATAAATTAACAACACAGTTGCTTGTATGTGCTTTGGGATGTATCAATATGTGCAAGAACGTCACTGTAGATATGTGGGTGTATGTAGCTAAAGAAAGGCATACCAGTTGCTTAATCTATGGAGTTTTGTTTTCCGAATCGGAAAATAAGTGTTCACCTAATATCTGTGCTACATGGAGATCACGATGCAGGACAATATCGGATACGGAGAAGTGCAGGAAAATAAGGTGAAGTAAATGGAAATGTCACCAGGCGACTGTGGGTTTCAGCCAAGTGGCTGCGGTCATGCTGCGGTCATGCTGGAGCACCACATATAATATATAATATGTAACTGGCTACATGATGACCAGAATATTTGGAGATTATTTGATATGCTTAGCGACGACCATCGAGAGTACAAATGCTGGGCTATTTATCTCCAGCTACTGCCACTCCACAACTCAATACATATAGCGTGGATATTTTACTGTAATCTAGATTTTATATTTCCGATTTTTAGTTAAGTGTATGCACACAAACGAAGGCGTTTGGCTTCGTGGTTAGGGCATTCGGCCCATGATCGTAAGGCCGTGAGTTCAATTCCCAGCGACGCGTTATGTCCTTGAGCAAGACACTTTATTTCACGTTGCTCCAGTCCACTCAGCTGGCAGAAATGAGTAGTGCCTGTATTTCAAAGGGCTAACCTTGTCATACTCTGTGTCACGCTGAATCTCCCTGAAAACTACGCTAGGGGTACACGTGTCTGTGGAGTGCTCAGCTACTTGCACATTAATTTCACGAGCAGGTTGATCCCTTGATGGTAACCGACAGAGTGCTCCTTACACACAAACACGCAGATACGAACACACACACAGAAGCACACTCACTCGTATACGCAAAAACATGCACACGCACACACACACACACACAGACGTGCACATACGCACATGCATGCGCATGCATACACACACACATGCAAGCACACACCCACACTGAAATACCCACAGTCACACATGTATCCTGGGTATTAATGTGCACTATATATCACTAATATTTAGAACTGAATTTGTTCCCTTATATTCAAAAGGAGAAAGTTATAAAGTTGTGCGATATATATATATATATTCATGTAACAGACTGAAAACATTTTAAATGAAGACAGATAAAGACAAGTAAAATTGTATATACATTGACAGAAAAACATCAATACTGAAGATATTAATTAGCCCTGGGCAAGATAAAATGCGTCAGGTAAAAAGATAATACCTCTGTATGCATGAGCTCATGTGTATATATATATACATATGCGCATGTGTGTTTGTGTGTGTGTGTATGCGTGAGTGGGTATGTACGTTCTTATACTCATTATTTTTTTAATAAGTATCTTGTATTTATCTTTCAAATATACGATGCATTGTGTTCAAAGAATCTTCATGACATCGCTCTGCTGGTAACATGAGTCAACGGTAGCGCGACTTATTTGATTTAGCTGGAATTTTATCAAAAAACATTTACAGTTTCGTTGTTTAGTGACGTAATTCGGAATTTCTGTCGTTCCTCTAGAGCAACGCTAGGCATAAAATTTATACACAAAGGTACACAACGCTTCGAAATAACTAAGAGATAACATAACCGATTTGGAAATAGATCGATATTTTACAGGTTAAAACAATATCAGGTGTTTTACACTAATGTATATTCACGTATGTCGTATATCTCTCAGTGTTTTGCTTAACTTAGTATATGTATGTATAGTAACGGGCACACACACGCACGCACGCACACACACACACACACACACACACACACATACGCACGCACATACGTATGTATGTATGCGTATATATATATATAAATATATATATACAAATAAATATACATATATACACACACATATGCACACATACACACACGCTCACTATATAAATATATATGTATATGTATATGTATATATATTAATGTTTATAGACATAGTTACCATGCCTTATCGCTTGACATTGCTTTGTTTTGAGTAATTCAATATTATTACATAATTCTGTGATAAATCATATTAATACCATTATGGTTGACAGCCAATTCGTAGATTGTAAGGTTTCGACATAAAATGTTCTAAAACATCTGAAATCAGCGAAAGACGTCATTGCGATAATACTGTTATTAAAACTCTGTAACAATGTACATATGTACGAAGTGGTGTTTTCTAATTAATGAAATCTATAGTAATACAGATATCAACCTAGTAATTTTCAGAATTTTTATTGGGGCAAGACTGCAGTGTACATTAAATATATCAGATAATTTCAAGAACGTTATACAAAATTTAACTGTCAAGCAATAATTTTGGTATGTGTAATATTTAATTTAACTTGAGGTCATTCATATATTCATTTCCTGTATTTAACTAAATCTATTTTTATTCGGTAATATATAATATTGCTTATAGTATGTCATTTAATCTTATAAATCTAACCAGTGTAAAGGTAATTTGTTCCGAAAACATTTCCGGACTGAATCCGGAACCGTGTGTTTGGGAAGCAAACTTCTTAAAACATTGACATGCCTGCAGTAAATTTATGCGAAGGTTTGCTGAAAAGTTCCTGGCTTTAAGGGTATAGCAAAGGGCCTGGTGGAGGCTCAATCTTCTGAGCTCTTTTACAGGGCTTAGAAAAGCTGAAGGACAGCTGCAATAATTCTGTGAATCTGAGAGAGGAATTTGTTGTATAAAATCATAATTAACTAATCTTCCTTTATATTCTTTTACTCCAAACCAGAAACCTAACAGCACCCCATCTTATTATAAATGATAGCGCACACAAGCAGAGATACATGCAAACATCTACACTTATACCTACATACATTCTTACAGATATAAATATCCAGTACCACCCTGGAAGGTATGTTTGAGGCTCACTTTACAATTCCCTGATCAATATATTTACAGCCTCAAAGTGTAATCTTTGTTATTAGGTGTCACCTTTGGAAGTAAAATCCGTTGAAGGTTAACTGATCGATGTCAATAGCATCGGTTGGAAGTGCGACACAATAGCAGCGGTTCTCTAACACCCATTTTGCGGACCAACTTCCTTCCTTAATCATCATCATCATCATCATCATTTGTCTTTTAGCCTTCTCAGGTACCTCAGTCATCCTACTAAGTCGTTCTCAAATGGAAGTTGATCCTCCTCTTTGGGGACACTTTTGCTGACGAAATCACCAATCTTTAAGTTTTCTTTTAGCACACGTTCTTATATGCACTGTCCGAATTTTCTACCAACTGACTAACAAATGCATACTGCAGTATCGATACATATTTCTCCTGTTTATCTCCTTCCGTTAACTCTTTATTTCTGCCCCTCTTGAACTAAAACATGCATACCTACTGTCTTATTTCTCGTACCACTTGCTCACACATATTTTCGCTCACACATACATACTTCAACTTCCACTTCCTGCCTCTACACTTTATTCCAATTTTCTCCATCTTTGCGTCTGACCGACAATTACCCTTATCCTTTTCTCTACCGCTACCAGCTTCCGTCGGTCGTTTGATAACCATGCTTGTACAATAATACACAATTTTTTCCTCTAAATCTTTTATATTTCACAATTCATGATAAAGGTCTTCTTACTCGAAACATTGATGACTTTTTTTTCCCCTTGCGACGCAATACCTTGTTTAATTTTTTTGGTTGCTGTTAATTTATATCATAGTTCTACATATCTGGATTACCTTCACTGACGCAGATCACCACCTTCATCCCTCAGATTCTGCATAAATAGAACGATTGGCAGTTGTATATACAGAACAAGAGATAGGTAGTTAGCACACTAGAACATGTGATAGACAGAATCGACAGACAGGTAGATTAACAAACATAGGGACGAACAGACAGACATAAGACGATCTGACACGCAGACAAAGATAGATAGAACATTTTACAAATATCTTACAGAAAAGTGGACAGAAATAAACTAGTATAGCAATACTGATATGGAGAGACAGAATCATACTACACAGAGAGGGAGAGGGAGGGAGAGAGAGAGAGAGAGAGAGAGAGAGAGAGAGAGATAGAGAGGAGAGTGACACAGAGACAGAGTAGAAGAGAGAGAGAAGAGTGGGAAGGAGAGAGGGAAGGAGGGAGATGCATAAATAGATAGAATGAAAGAAACAAAGAAGATTGTGAAGTAGAGGTAGAGGCAATGTGAGAAAAAGTAAAACGTATGACTAAAATGATCACATCCGCGTACAAAGACAGACAGTTGTAAAAAAATGAAAAAGGAAATGAAATCCTCGAGATGTTGCTGGAGACAATTTAAGCAGTTGTCAGCAGTAGATGACGACACGAAAGTCACCTACCATTCTTCGGAAGAAGATTTCAAAACAAAAAGAGAGAAAAAAAGTAATTAAATTGACATTGTGAACACAAGGGGCGTTTGGTTGTTCAACGTAAAATTTATGCATGCTACTTGCACAATAGAAAGGAAATGATATGAACAATTTCCTATCTGACATTTTCTCCATTATTGTTATGTTATTGTAAAGTCAAGAGTTTTTGTTTTGTTCAATCACCTCTCATTTGTACGGTTTATACAAATATGGCGGAAAAGTAAGAACACTTGCCTTATATTTATTTAATTGTTTTTGAGGGGTGGGAGAAGAAAAGATGGCCGAAGAGAAGAGTGGTTCGCATCGCAAACAAAATATCAGATGTGATCACAAAGTGTGACTTCTCGAGCAAGTATTAAGTTTTAAAAAACTCAGTTCTTGTGAGCATCACTGGGTAGACGGAAACTGCGCAAGTAGTCAGGTGGACTGTACATGCTATTGAATGGACCAGTCTTATAACGGGAGCTCTGCCTTAGAACTAGTTTCAGAGCACACATGACTACAGTAGTTTAGCTATTCAAACAGCTGGAATACTCTTCCTCAAATCCGACGAAAAACGAGATTTGGCCTTACTGCTTATCTAACTTAACTCTTTGAAACGCTTAGTTTTAGAATGGTGGCAGCTGATGAAGGAAATGTTCTCTATGTGGCCTGTGTGTTTTCTGTGCTCTGTTTATGTTCTGTTTCTCATTTTGTCCACATTGTTTTTGTGACGTCCTTTACCCAGATATGCATCTATATATACATGTAGATGTAGGTATGTACGTATATATGCATATACTCACATATTCTTTGTACTATTATTATTATTATTATTATTATTATTATTATTATTATTATTATTATTATTATTATTATTATTATTATTATTATTATTATTATTATTATTATTATTATTATTATTATTACTATTGTTATTATTATTATTATTATATATATATATATATATATATATATATATATATATATATATATATCACTTGATTACGTGACCCACCAGGTTGTCTGACGTTGTTACACATCACTGGTTACAATGCGTTTTTGCATTGTTTTAGCCTGCAAATGACGCCACCACGTTGGCTAGGCGAGCAGGATAACATTACTCGCCCCCGATCCAAGGGGGACAAGAGCAACGTGAAATGATGTGTTTTGCTCAAGAACACAACGCCCAGATTACAGTGTAGTTCGTAGAATCCGTGGGCATCGGGTACATCTTCTCATGGATTCATTTCTTCAAGCTGTATAATGGATGTTTACTAGAGAGATGTTTATCCCTCTTGACCAGTGCAAAGGTTGGTTAAGTTAACCTAGGTATTTTCTGATATAATTTTCATGATAATTTTTTTTTTCTAATGACCCTATTTATTCTAATCCTGCATCTTACACCTAACAACTTCTGTCCTCTCATATTTGTCTTGATCTTCAAACTATATTCTTCACAAAATTAATTCAATTTATCACTTATATTAACCTGTCTACTATGATTCTATCATTAGAAGGTATTTGTAAATCCAATTGCTTTTTCCTTATGGATTTTCTTACCTTCTTACCGTTTTGTATCCTCATACGCTACGTCTCTGCGTACAAGCTGTAGCTATTGTTAGCATTATTACTATTACTCTCTTGTATGCTACATTTGATTTTTAACATTAAAAGATATAAAATTCTGATAAAGTGCAAGAGCAAAATAAATAAACAATTTAATCGATCTTGTTTGTGCTGCTGCTCCCAACAGGTTTAATCTGTCATGTTGTATATACACACCTTCACTCTGCTCATAACAAACATTCATAACCGTCGCGAAAGAGTACAATATCACATAGCCGGGTGCTAAGAAAACTGCAGCCAACAGAAATTAGTGGCGTCATCTTGCAGTCCATTGTGATCGAGAGCATAGAAGGAACTGATACTCACACTAACCTCATTATTATCAGTGATAAAAGGGATCTATTTTAAAACGGGGGCGCCAGTATTTTCTTAACGAAACACTAACGAAACACTTTGAAACTTGGGACACTGGTAGAATGTGTCATATAAAACATCTTTTACTCTTAGTCTTCTTAACAAAAAAAAAAAAAGGAATTCGCAAGTTATTCCATGTTAAAGTTGTCGTATTTCTGTAATTTCAACCAATTACTGACGTCTATTCAGCTGAATAGAGTTTACTGCTGGGCGGTCATAAAAATGTTATTCCCTGTGACATATTTCATCCGGTTTAATCGTAATTTATACGCATATATTGTTTATATAATAAATTACGCTGTGCGTATCTATGTATGTAACAATTTTAGAGTTCGGATTCTAGAGTTAGGGTTAGTTTTAGGGTTAGGGTTACGGTTACGATTAACAGTCTAGTTAGGGTTAGGGGATTAATACGATATACACCGTTACAGCGCTAACTGTTTTCAACTGAATAGATGTCAGTGATTGGTAGAAATTATCGAAATAAGACAATTTTTTACATGAAATAAATTCGAATACAAAAATTTTTTTCTGTTCTATAACACAAAATAGATAAGTATACGAAGTTTCAAAGTCTTTCGGTACCAAAAACACTACATAAAACGTAAATGAAAACTGGTGCCCCCGTTTTAAAATAGATGCGATAAAAGGCTTTGTTCATCATTATAATTGATAAGAAAAAACTGTTATCTTTACTTCACTTCTAATTGCTAGGTGACTAATATCCTTTATATTTATATAATGTTTAAGATAAAAGGAAAATAATAAATTTAAACATATAGAAGTATTTATTATTATTTTTTATACTTTAAATTTCATACTTTTTAATTAAATTTTATTATCAAACGATTTCAACGTAATGGATAACGATGACCACTTTATCAATCACAAAATTTAATAAAGCTGATCATTTTTTTCACTAATCTATTTATTGATTTTTCAAAACTTTTACGTATTTATATAACCCTTTATACATCAACATTCCGATCCCGCCCTCTCTCTACTCAATCTTCATTCATTTTCTTTGAAAAACTGCCTTACATTAATGAGCTACAGGGGTTCCTTTATTTAATCCCATACAGTACTGCTCACCCTCTCTCTACATAGATGTCAGCCGCTCTTTATCTCTAATCCTTCCACAAATAAGCTCTTCTATTAATTCTAAAGAATTTAAAGCTCATCACATGGTTACAAATAAGAGACAATTGGAACAAGCATCAGGCTTAGAAAGTTAAGTAGAGGCATCAATTCATTCGACTGAAACCCTTCGAAGTTGTGCTTCGGCATGGCTGCAGTCCAGTGACTGAAAGAAATAGATAAAAACGAAATGATCAAGAAAAGAAAGATAGAAAGAAAGAAAGAAAAAAGAATGAAAATGAAAGGACAAAGTTAGAAAGAAAGAATTAACAGCCACACTTCCTCACCAAAATTTTACATTATTACACACACACACACGTGAGATTATCTTATCCTAATATCTTCAGACGAAGTCTATAAGAAGCCAATCTCACTAAGAGCTAGTATTTGAAACACACACACACACACACACACACACACACAAAAGCATTCTGTTACTTTTTATGTTTTTTTGCTTTACTAGCATTAGTCATTAGACTGTGGCTGTGCTGAAGAGTTTTTACTCGAATATTTTTTACATGGTACTTATTCTATCGGTCTTTTTTCCAGAACCGCTAAGTTACAGGAACATAAACGCACCAACACCGATTGACAAGCGGCGCTGGCGGCCCAAAAGCTTCTTTCAGTTACCGTCTATCAAATCCACTCGCAAGGTTTTGTTTGGCCTGAGGGTACTCTAGATGAAACATGTCCAAAGTGGCACGCAGTGGAACTGAACCCAGAACCATATGGTAGGGAAGCAAACTTCTTACCACATGGCTACGCTTGAGCCTATATTTACAATATTGTCATATATACACGCATACATTCGCATATATGTGTATGCGTGTGTGTGTGTGCGTGCATGTGTGTGTGTGCGTGCATGTGTGTGTGTGCGTGCATGTGTGTGTGTGTGTGAAATTATATGTTTAGAGTATAGGAGAAACACTAAAAATTTCAACATGTCACATACATATGAAGGCAAATATAACTATAAGTTTTACTAATTGCTGGTAGAGACACCGTATTTCGTTATGCAACCATAATATATTACCAAGTATATTAAAGGAATATAATTAATGTATTAAATGTTAATTTATTTCATTTACGAGATTTCCATTCTATAACAGCCATACATTCACACACTCATACATGACTCTCATTTTACTCGGATGGAACCCCATGGCTATTTTAAGTTTAAAATATCCTATTATATTTTTCTAGTTAAATATTATTAGGATTTGTATTCAAAAATTCTTAAAGTATTTGGGGATTGCAGAAGTATAACCAATTTTGGCACATAAATTTTAACAAAATCTTATTTGGACCCCCATGGGTCAATTGCCCCACCCCCCAATTGAGAACCACTACTCGAGATTGATCAGTGTGGAGAAAAGCAGTGCATGACGTAAGGAGAGAATGAGGTGGTACTGTGAACATAACAAATACTCCTAGTAGTGAAATTTCACCAAACCACAAAATAAAGCCAGTGATGCATTCTGAAATTCTGAAAGGCTTTTATGTTATTAGTAATGAGTTTTAACCGAGACAAAGTTGAAGGTCTACACTACTTGTGCATTTTCTTCGTTGCTATATAAGTATGAAACCACCGGCGTCATTTACCAGCGACACGTGAATAAAACTGGAACGATTTCACTAAGAGTGCCTTCTACACGTTGAAGCCTTGGATACGCAATCAGTCTAACAGAACAACGTCTTTATCACTTTAGCGCTGATTACGATGGGGCAACTATTTGGCCAGAACTGAAGACGATCAAATACCAAAGTAATTTCTGTATGGTAAATTACTGAAAGACCAGAACACAAAATGGAATTAAGGTACCAGGAGTGCATCATGATTATACGATTATACTGGAGAAGATCAATGTCTTGGAATATTGATCAGAAAACCTCGCTCCAGATTGATCATCGTGGACAAAAGCAGTGCACGATGTTTGGAGAGAACTCATTCCTATTCAACATGAAGAGCTCCAGTGAGCTGTTCATAAGGATCTTGATGTTAAATTGTTTGACTCTCAGAACACAGCCCGATTTAAAATGTAACTTGATGCAACTCTCAGGCATCATTCTGCCGACCGGCGTCTTTGTCTGTAGTTGTACTGTCACGTGGTGCGTTTTTGTTTTGCAGTACTTCTCTCCTGTTCATCGATATTTGCGATGGCTGAAACGAAGGAACAGCATGCTTCCGTGAATTTCTGTTTTCTGCTGGAAAAAAAAAACGGCGGCACAAACAATTGTCATGCTTCAAACAGCTTACAAGGACGCTGCCATGAATAAAACACAAGTTTAAAGTGGTTTCGACGCTTTAGGAATGGCCACTTTTCGCTTGAAGACCAACCACTTTTAGGACGACCGTCGACCTACTGAACGAATGAAAAAATGAAAATTCATGAACTGACCTTTGAGACCGTCACCGAACAATTGACGAACTTCTTGATATGACTGGTGTGTCCTGGAGGTCCTGCCAACGAATTTTGAGCGAGGAATTGCGAATGAAAAGCGTTGCAGCAAAATTTGTGCCCCGTTTTTTATATATATATATATATATATATATGCGCGTGTGTGGTGTGCGCGCGCGTGTTCATATATATATATATATATATATATGTGTGTGTGTGTGTGTGTGTGTGTGTGTGTGTGTGTGTGTGTGTGTACAGAAATACATGCATAAATATACATAGGTACGTATAAGTATATATTTATACACATGTTAGTATATATGCATATGTATACATATATGCAGACACAAAAATAATGATTAATCATGCGATCAATATTTTCTGCTTATTTTCAAATCATTCGTATTTGCGTTTATTTTTAATACAAAAACAAAGGTGAAAAACCATTAAAGGAATTGCTCAGGGAACAAAACATTACCATTTAACGACAAGCAAGAAATATCAGGTAATATTTTTTGAAATTCATGTTGCAATTAAGTCAAAGACAATAGTATCATAAATAAATGCGAAGGAGACATTTTGACAGATACACATCAAAATTCGTTGTTTGCTTATTTATATTGCTCTATCTCCCACTCTGTTTTTCTCTCACGTTCCTTGGTTTTTTAGTATATAATTATAGATGTATAAATTTGGTTACTTCTGAAAAGGTAGTAGCATCTCTCTTTGCCTCTATTTGTCTTTCTGTTTGCCTGTCTTTGTCTTTCTGTTTCTCTCTCTTATCTATCTATCTATCTATCTATCTATCTATCTATCTATCTATCTATCTATCTATCCACGTGGATTGCTATTTCTTTAGAAAGGAATAACAGCCTTAACTGCTTGAGTTCCTTGTAGATCATTATTAAAAATAAAATATGAATGAAACGAATTACAATCATATTTTAAAACACTGCAAGTTGAGGGAAAATGGAAGAAAATATATGGGAAAATGTAAGAGAAGGGGAAAAAGAAAAGTTAAAATGAATAAAGACAAATATTATGAAAACATGACGTTGGTGGAAAATAAAACATATATAGGATTTAAATTACGCTGATTCTAATATACGAAGGGGTGCTGAAATGTTTCTGGCTTTAAGAATATCACGAAAGGCTTGGTCGGAGGCTCAACCATCCGAGCTCTTTTACAGGGCTTAGAATAACTGAAAGGGCTGCTGCAATAAGTGTGTGAATCAGAAGAAAATAAGCTGAATAAAATTATAATTAACAGTTCCTCCTATATTTTCTTTTACCCAAAGCCAGGAACCTTTCAGCACCCCTTCGTATATTAGAATCAGCGTAATTTAAATCCTATATATGTTTTATTTTCCACCAACGTCATGTTTTCATAATATTTGTCTTTATTCATTTTAACAAAAAAAAAAAAGTGAAAGCGCAAAGAAGAGTTCTTGATGGTGGTGATTGGCGGAAACGAAAGACTGCAAAGATAATTATTTAATATGTACGCGATTTTAAAGCACCCATTTCAGTTTTCTTACAAAATATAATTTGTTAAAGAATATTAATACTTGAACCTATGTCGTTAAGGCACCCTAATGACAAAGAGAAGATTAACAGAACTAGTATCGAAATTCTCGACAAATTCCGTTGAGGTGAGCTGTGTAGTTTACAAAGCGGTAAGTTTATAAATATATAAATATCTAAAATGCTTGATTGACTAAAGATGCCTGTG
>NC_142932.1:4383812-4388812 GCF_046866305.1 Octopus bimaculoides | reverse complement strand
ATATATATATATATTACGGAGATGCACTTGCATAGCAAGTGACCTGATCTGAGATCGTGTGCTGGAACGAAAACAATTGCAGCGTGGAAGGTGTTTATAAGCCATTTAAAATAAATTAACTTTAAATGTTGAAGTGAATCTAACGGATTTTGTGTGTTATTTTTAATGGCTTATAAACACCTTCCACGCTGCAATTGTTTATATATATATATATATATATATATATATATATATATATATATATATATATATATATATATATATATGTGTGTGTGTGTGTGTGTGTGTATGCAAGTATTCCGCATTGCTGTAACTATATTATAATCATAATGAAATTAGAAAATTTTTTGTACGTAATACTTCCTACTCCTTTGCATTTATCACACATCTCACTGACAAATTATGAAATTTTCAAATATACCCGTCCATTATTACTGACGGCAAATATGCTTATCTTATTTAAATGTAATAAAAAACTTGATGAAATAAAGTTGAAGCAAAGGTATCTAAATTTACTTATAATTACATAGAGATATTTGAATACAGAATTCGGATTGAACAACGTGAAGAAGAAAAATAGTTAGCAAATATTTTCTTCAAATATTTTTTGGTAGTATTTTTCGAGAGTTCCTTTCGTACATGTCTATCCTGTTGTTTTCTTCTGCAGTTTTATGGAGTTCATTCGCATATATCTGCCTTTCGTCTATAACCTTCTTAGATGTTCTTACTGCTATCTACTCTAAATTTGAAGCGTTGCTTTCATAACGGGTAGATTAAAGTTATAAACACTTCACACACACACACACACACACACACACACACACACACACACACACACACACTCACACATCTTTTATCTTAAACTTGTTTCACTCATCATTGGACTGCGAACATGCCGAAGCACCTCTTTACAGGGTTTTAGTCCAACGAATTGACTCCTGTATCTAATTTTCTGAAGGCTGGTACTTATTTTATCGGCTTTAATGCCGAAGCGCTAAGTCACAGAGACTTAAGCAAACCTTGTGCGGTGGTGAGGCCAAACACTAAGATGCATATACGTATATATATATATATATATATATATATATATATATATATATATATATATATATGTATATATATATATATATATATATATAATTATAAAATCTGGTAATTAGTCATATATTAATTAATATCGATTAATTATCAGTAGGCCAGCACATCTAAAGAATCAAAGAGATTCAGAAATATTATCTGCAATCTCAGGGGATTAAGGTACATTTTAAAAAATAACGTCGACCACTAACGTGGACAATTAATGCGCTAGAAATAGATCACATCTTGTGTCTATTAAGACCTAAGTTGTTCTCAACATGAAATATAGCAGCATACCAAAAACGTGAGCGGGCAAGACATTTAAAATCACCTAAAAAAGCATTATTAAACAGGAACTAGTTTCGGATTTAACAAATTCTTACCATTTGTCTATTCCTCATCAGCCTGATTTGTAATTTAACCGTAATCATCAGAATCGTATACAGAGTTGCCCACCGGCATTGGGCAACTCTGTACATATATATATATATATATATATATATATATATATATATATATATATATATATATATATATATATATATATATATATATATATATATATATATATATATATATATATATACAACAGGCTTTTTCTGCCAGGCAAATTCACTCGCAAGGCTTTGGCCGGCTTCGGGCTTTAACAGAAGACACATGTGGGCCACAGCCATGTCAGCGCATATATATAAGGTGTTGGTATCTAGAAGATCCAAAGAGTGACAGGTAACGCTAAGTAAGTACTATAGTCATACCGTAGTTGAACTCTCGGTTCGATAGTGATACGAGTGAGGAGTTTAACGTAAATTGAAAACAGGACACAAAGGATATCGCGGTACACGTGTTTCAAGCTTTATACACAATCTGTCATTACATCAGTATATATTGTTGATATAAAGGATGGTTTAAAGAGATCCTCAGCCGCAAACATTTTCAGTCCCAAGATTACATCACAAAGGAAAAAGAAAAAGAAAGAGAAAAAGAAAAAAGTCCACTTAGTATTACCCATTATATTAGGTTTATCCTTTAAACTGTTATATATGCATGAGCCCATGCTGTACCACAATTCAGCATATATATATATATATATATATATATATATATATATATATATATATATATATATGTATATATTAGATAAAAAGAGATTACAAAACCGAGGGTGTGAGGAGTTTTCAGGACATTTATAAGGAAACAGATATAGATATAGTCTTACAGCAGCTTCTGAGATATTATGGATATCCCTTCATCAAAGACGTTGTGAAATGGTTAAACATTTGTCTCTAATTAACCATCTCACACCGTATCTGATGAAGAGATATCCATAATATCCCAGAAACAGCTGTAAGACTATATCTATAACACTTTCCTTATAAATGTCTTGAAAACTGCTGACAGCCTTGGCTTTGTATCTCTTTTTGTCTCATATATATATATATATATATATATATATATATATATATATATCCTAAAAGAGGAACCACTAAGTGGTCTCCTCACATGCTGAAAAGAGATGTCAAATCCCCAAAACACGTATGTATATATATATATATATATATATATATATATATATATATATATAAACATTTTATGGTCTACGGACAATTTTCACGCATGCTGACCACTGGCAAAATCTATTATTTGCAATAATTTTTACCGTTTATACAGTTATATTTATATATTTTAATACTTGAGTCAGATAATTCACTGCTGCTTTATTCTGGTTTAGTGAGTTGACTGAAGACATTTGATTTGAATTCATGATGTATAACGATAACACTCAATATGCACGCGTGTCCTTTCTAATTATACACCTCCCAGAGGTTTCCACTGAAAATCCACAGATAATTTATAGAAATATTACTGGTGAAATTTCGAAGTGTAGAAATAACTGTTTTTTTTTTTTTAATTTTCAAATTGTCTTGCCCGCCTACATTTAATGTCCAATAAAAAAGAATGTATTTTCGTGGTTTTGGGATTTGACATCTCCTTTCATCATGTAAGGAGACCATTTAGTGGTTGTCTTCTTAGTGTGTAATTTAGTAATTTTTTACCCTTTATATATATATATATATATATATATATATATATATATATATATATATATATATATATATATACATTTATAGACATTATACAAACACATACACACACACACATATATGCATACATGTATGTATATATATATATATATATATATATATATATATATATATATATATATTATAATATATATATATATATATATATATATATATATATATATATATGTATATATATATATATATGTATATATATATATATATATATATATATATATGTATATATATATATATATATATATATGTATATATATATATATATATATATATATATATATATATATATTATGTATATATATATATATATATATATATATATATATATATATATTATATATATATATATATATATATATATATATATATATATATATATATATATATATATATATATATATATATATATATATATATATATATATATATGGAGGCGCAATGGCCCAGTGGTTAAGGCAACAGACTCCCGGTTGGAGGATCGTGGTTTCGATTTCCAGTGTTTATTGAGCGAAAACACCAAAAGCTCCACAAGGCTCCGGCAGGTGGGGGGATGACCCCTGTTGTACTCTTTCGCCCCAACTTTCTCTCATTCTTTCTTTCTGTTTCTTGAGTAACGCTGCGATGGACTGGCGTCCCGTCCAGCTGGGAGGAACACATTCGCCATAGAAGCCTGCCAACTGGGCCCATGAGCCTGGGTAGGCTTTGAAGGGCGATATATATATATACATAGGGGGGGGGGGGAGCAAGAAGAAACATAAGCGAAAGTGCACATTGCAAATCAAAAAGAAGGTAAGGCTTTTTATGAAAAGTAACGATAGATGTATACAATTAGATGAACTGAGGGAGGAATAAAGGTAATAAAAGTCATTATTGAGTTGTTAAAGTGATTCAAAAGCATACCGGTTTCGTAATATTACTAATCACTGCTTTGAATGCACCCATATATATATATATGTATATATATATATATATATATATATATATATATATATATATATATATATATATATATATATATATATACATATGTGTGTGTGTGTGTGTGTGTGTGTGTGTAAATTAAGGCTACCATTGGTTTCACGTTAAGAAAAGTAGGAAAATGTTCAAGTATCTTAACAATTTTTTATGTCGATGAGAGGTTTTCACTTCCATTTTTGAAAACAGTCTCGTTTAGTTCGCAGGGGTTTTCGTTAATTCACGAGAATGAAAGAATGAATCAATGAATCAGGAAATGTTACTTTCGGTCGCATCTTTTTGTTCTCCTTCAGATTTGTATTCTAGAAAAATATTTTGTGGTCAATTTGTTTGCATTGTTTTGTTTTTGTTTTGGGCATGGTCTTCTTATAAGATAGTTCGTCATTGGGGCATATATTTCTTCTTTTTGTGGAGTTTGTGTGCTATGTGTGTTCACGCTTAGGAAAGGGGCTATCCTGGTGGGATTACCGTCGCAGATAGGGGATCTTTGAAATATTTTAGTATAAAATATTACTTGTGTATGCAGAGAGAGAAGGTTTCAACCCTAATATTTAGGACGTTATCTGTTGATTGTATAATGTTTAATTTTACAGTAATACAGAGTTCACATTTGGTACCCCGTCCTTTGTATTTTTTGGCTTTAGCAATAACCTTCTATTCTATCTGGGGGTTGCTTATTCCACCTTCTTTCAGTGTCCATATCATATTTGACAGGGATGTTGTGTTTTTTGTTTTTGCCTCTGAATGACGCCAGATGTTGTGTGTATCTTTCCTTGAATGAGTTGCCCGTCATTCCGATATACGTCATTGCTTTTCCGTTGGGGTCCGTGATCTTGGCCTTGTATACAA
>NC_142932.1:4363812-4378812 GCF_046866305.1 Octopus bimaculoides | reverse complement strand
AATTCTGCAAACATCTTCAAAACTGAAGAAACTGTCATAAACCACAGTATGAATGATATCAACACACGGAACTATTTCATATTTGCTTAACTCCTCCTCCTCCTCCTCCTCCTCCTCCTCCTCCTCCTTATCATCACCATCGTTACAGCCGCTGCCGCTGTTCCGCCGCTGCCTCCATTACCTTCGCTTATATCGGACGATCGAATCTCTTCTGCCTTTATCAGACGATCGAATCTCTTGACTTCTGTCATCCACAGTTTAAAATTCCCAACTTCATTTATTCATTATCTGAAACTGACTTATCCAATCAAACCTTATATTTGCATATATACGACTATTTCTTTAAGAAGTTTCTCCTTTGGTCTAGTTTTTTTTCCTCCCACCCATTTTTAAAACAACTGCGAGATTTTATTTTGCACGATCAGAAATTTTTAAAAAATGACTAATGTAAATCCGCTTTTCTCATATCCAGTAGTTTTCACCAGCACTGCTGTCTCTCCTATTTGATTCAGAGTTCATTTCTCTGGCATGTCCAGATTAAGATATATTAACTCCATACTTCCAGCATGGCTTTCCTTCTACAACTTTCTGATTTCCAGTTGATGAAGCGCTAAT
The DNA here is from genome assembly GCF_046866305.1 of Octopus bimaculoides. Classification (NCBI taxonomy): domain Eukaryota; kingdom Metazoa; phylum Mollusca; class Cephalopoda; order Octopoda; family Octopodidae; genus Octopus; species Octopus bimaculoides. The sequence goes on along the minus strand of NC_142932.1, from coordinate 4,378,197 downwards.
ACCTAATCAAAATCAGCAAGTCGTTTTTGTGCAATCGTTCTCTGCTAAATCATAACGTCTCATAAATCCTGAACGTTATACAACACTTGCTTTAAACATTAAAATTCCAACCTTTGTCTGATTACTTTTGTGTGGCTCTGTAGGCACAGGCATGGCTGTGTGGCAAGAAGCTTGCTTCTCAACCACATGGTTCCGGGTTCAGTCCCACTCCGTTGTCCTTTTGGGCTGACCAAATCCTTGAGAGTGGATTTGGTAGATGGTAATTGACAGAAGCCCGTCGTATATATATGTGTGTGTGTGTGTTTGTGTGTAGTGTGTCTTTGTGTCGCAGCGACTCCATCTAAGAATATCTGAAGAAGGAATTGTATTCCGAAATATCATCGGACTATAGATAACTAAATCACAACAGGTGTATAGTCCATTTTTTGTATTATAGTACATTGTTGTACCATTCAACCTTTTTATTCTTTAATAAATAATAATTCTAATTTTGACACAAGGTGAGTAATTTTGAAGGAAGGCGGCAAGTCGACTGTATTCTTCCCAATTGTTCTCTTTTATTTGATCGACCTCCAGAGGACGAAAGGCAAAGTCAACCTCGGTGGAATTTGATCTCAGAAGGTAAAACGAAAAGAAATGCCACTAAACCTTCTGTCCTGCATGCTAACGATTCTTCCATCCCATTGTCCCAATAATAATAATCATGATTTTGGTGCAATGCTAGCAATTTCGGGGGGGGGGGGGAATAGTTGATTACATTGACCCCAGTGTTCAACTGGTACTTATTTTATCGAGCCCTATAAGAGTGAAAGACAAAGTCGACCACGGCGGAATTTGAACTTAGAACGTAAAGACGGACGAAATGCCGCTAAGCCTTTGGTGCTATCGATTCTGTCAGCTCGCCGTCTCACTACTACTACTACTACTACTACTACTACTACTACTACTACTACTACTACTACTAATAATAATAATAATAATAATAATAATAATAATAATAATAATTTTTTTTTATTAATAAAACTGTTGACAATGCATAGAATGCACCACCCTAAGGCAGATATAGGACGTCTTTATCTGCCAAGAAAAGAGGGAGGCCGAGGACTTGTACAGCTGGTATTAACAATGAAGGTAGCCACAATTGGCCTAGACACCTATCTGAAAAACTCTGAGGACTGGATGCTAAAACTTGTCTCAAAACATGAAAACAAGAAAGCATCTTACACAGTAACAAAACAGGCAAAGGAATATCTAAGTGAATTCTAATTGCAACAAATTCAAGAATTAGACGAACTAGAAACACCCGCAGAAAAAGCTAAGCGCTTGAAAACCCGTGCTAAAATTGCTGCCTTAGATATTATGACTGAAAAATGGCATGGAAAACCTCTCAATGGCAAATACCCAAAGAGACCGAATAATGCAGATATTGACAAAGCCCTTACCCATCAATGGCTAATGGCCTCTGGCTTGAAATCAGAAACAGAGGGGTTTATCATAGCAGCCCAAGATCAATGCCTACCTACAAAGAACTACCAGGCCAACATATCAAAGAACAGCAGCTCCCCATTATGTCGTATATGCCAGCAACAAAATGAGACCATCGATCATGTTGTCTCCATGTGCAGTCTGCTTGCGCCTACAGAGTATCTCAACAGGCATGATAGAGCTGCACAATATATTCACTGGGTAATATGCAAAAACCTGGACTTGCCCCATGATAAAAACTGGTGGGAACACAAACCACCGCCAGTACTTGAAAATGATTACATCGCACTCCTCTGGAACTTCACCATTCAAACTGACAGAAAGATAGACGCAAATAGGCCAGACATCATACTGAAAGACTTCAGACAAAAACCATGCCTCCTCATTGATATGACTGTCCCAATCGATATAAACGTATCTGTCAAGACCTACCAAAAACTGAGCAAATAATTAAGATCTTGAAATAGAAATTAGCAAAATGTGGAATCTGAAAACGAAAACAATACCTATTGTCATAGGTGCCCTGGGAATGACAGCGAAACGGGCTGATTACTACCTAGCTCAGATACCAGGAAACCCCAAAATGGCTGATTTTCAAAAGATAGTGCTCATGGGAACTGCCCATATCCTATGTAAAATACTGTCTATGTGATCTCAAATTTTAAAACAAACACATAATTTTCTTATGGTTTCTTAAACATCCTCTAGAATAACACTGTACAAATTCAAATATATGGTACCCTAGACATAACACCTACATGAACTTCTAACTTGTTGTCTCTTGAGGTCTCTGGGTGAAACTTGGATCCAACTTGTACAAATGCAAAACAAAAGTCAAACATAAAATAATAATAATAATGCAGTTCTATATTTAAGAGCCCACGGGCATATGGGCTACTAACCCCAAGATTCCGAGCTCGATTCCAGGCAGTGACCTGAATAATAATAATAATAATAATAATAATAATAATAATAATAATAATAATAATAATAATAATAATAATAATAATAATAATAACAAACATCGAAAAATACCTTAGGAATGAGAACCCAGGTTCGACATTTCCCCAAAACACCTGATGAAGGCTGGAAAGTATATCAGCCGAAACGTTGTGTTAACAATAAACAAGATGAAGACAAATATCTGTCAATTGTAAATAATGTAAATAATAATAATAATAATAATGATAATAATAATAGTAATAATAATAATAATAATAATAATAATAATAATAATAATAATAAGAGGAAAATTAGTTAAAAGGAGCAATATAACACTAGATAAAGCCAATGAAATAAGAGAACTAGACGAAAGCCAACCATACAAGTATTTAGGAGTCAATGAACTAGATAGGATACAACATACACAAATGAAAGAGAAAATAAAGAAAGAATACTATAGACGAGTTAGATCAATACTAAAAACAGAGCTCAATGCTAAAAACAAGATAATGGGTATCAACGCTTTAGCTGTCCCAGTTATAACCTACAGCTACAACATCCTTAACTGGACACTAAACGAACTATGTAAAATAGACAGGAAAACAAGAAAAATGACAGGATATAGGATGCACCACCCAAAATCTGACATAGAAAGGCTATATATACAACGCACAGAAGGTGGCAGGGGTCTTATACAGCTAGAAAACTATTATAAAATAACCACCATAGGACTGCAAAAATACCTACTCCAAAAGCAAGGAAAATTAATACAAATAGTCACAAAACACGAGCAAAACAAAAAACTGTTTTCAGTATTTAAGGAAGCTGACAAATACAAACAAGAAATCAATCTACCTAACAAAGAAGAAGAAGAAGAAGAAGAAGAAGAAGAAAAATAAGAAGAAGAAGAAGAAGAAGAAGAAGAAGAAGAAGAAGAAGAAGAAGAAGAAGAAGAACAACAACAACAACAACAACAACAACAACAACAAAAGCTATAAAACAAATGAAATCCAAACTAAAACTAGAACAGCAACGAACCATGATAAAACGATGGCAAGAAAAGCCCCTACATGGTAAATACTGGGCTAAACTAAATGCGAAAGAAATAGACAGAGAGAAATCCCAGCAATGGCTGAGAAGCTCAGGACTCAAAACAGAGACTGAAGGATTTTTAATTGCTGCACAAGACCAAAGCCTCCCCACCAGAAATTACCAAAAACACATAATGAAAAGAAATATAACAAGTAACTGTAGAATATGTGGAGATGGACAAGAAACAATAAATCATATTATCTCTGGCTGCCCAGTCCTGGCTAAGAAGGAATATATTCACAGACACGACAGAACTGGGACCTATATACACTGGAAGCTATGCCAACACTATGGAATAACAACAGAAAAAAGATGGTATAAACACAGGCCAGAAAAGGTCACAGAAAACGAGAAAGCAACCATACTCTGGGATATGCCAATACACACAGATAGAGAAATTAAGGCAAATAGACCAGATATAGTTGTCAAAGATCATGAAGAAAAAAATGCTTTCTAATTGATGTATCTATACCAGCAGATGACAACGTTTCTCTAAAAGAAATGGAAAAACTTTCAAAATACAAAGACCTGGAAATAGAGATAACTCGAATGTGGAATCCCCTCTTCCTAGTAAATCCATATTCCTAAAAAAGATAGCAATAATAACAACAACAACAACAACAACAACAAAAATAATAATAATAATAATAATAATAATAATAATAATAATAATAATAATAATAATAATAATAATAATAATAATAATGACAACGTTTCCCTAAAAGAAATGGAAAAACTTTCAAAATACAAAGACCTGGAAATAGAGGTAACTCGAATGTGGAATCTAAAAACAGAAACAATTCCTATCATAGTAGGTGCCTTAGGTATAATAGAAAAAACATTCAGACAAATACATAACAAAAACACCAGGATTTACAAATATATATAACATACAGAAAATTGCACTACTGGGCACTGCACACATCCTACGCAAAACACTTTCAATACAGTAAACATAAGAGCACCACAGCAAACCACAGCACATACCCAAGGCGCACAGAGCTGCGCTCGGTAGTGAAGTGAAAGCACGTTATAAAAATAAAACTACTGAACAATAATAATAATAATAATACCAGGACTTACAAATATATATAACATACAGAAAATTGCACTACTGGGCACTGCACACATCCTACGCAAAACACTTTCAATACAGTAACCATAAGAGCATCACAGCAAACCACAGCACATACCCAAGGCACACAGAGCTGCGCTCGGTAGTGAAGTGAAAGCACGTTATAAAAATAAAACTACTGAACAATAATAATAATAATAATACCAGGACTTACAAATATATATAACATACAGAAAAGTGCACTACTGGGCACTGCACACATCCTACGCAAAACACTTTCAATACAGTAACCATAAGAGCATCACAGCAAACCACAGCACATACCCAAGGCACACAGAGCTGCGCTCGGTAGTGAAGTGAAAGCACGTTATAAAAATAAAACTACTGAATAATAATAATAATAATAATAATAATAATAATAATAATAATAATAATAATAATAATAATAATAATATGTCGGCATTATACAATCAATACCGCTGACAAATGGTATAAACACCATCCTGAAGCTGTGACTGAGGGAGAAAATGTGTCGATTCTCTGGGATTTCCCGTACATACTGACAAAACTATAAAAGCTTGTAAACCGGATATTATTATAAAAGATCAGACAAAAAAGATGTGTTTATTAACTGACATGAGTATTCCTGGCGACCACTATATAGTGGCGAAAGAATTTGACAAGATCAGTAAATATAAAGACTTGCTAATAGAAACTGAAAAAATATAGTATCTCAAGGCGACTACCGTACCAGTGATTGTAAGATCTCTAGGAATGATAAAAAAGGTACTGGAACCTATTTGAAAATGAAACCAGGCCTACCATCCCTACAGGAAGTGCAGAAAATCGTGTTAACTGGAACGACGCGTACTGAGAAGAGCATTATCGCTGTGAAAACAACATCCATTCATGAATTTATTTATTTATTAATTTTTTTTACATACATAGTTTACCTGTGAATTTGCGTGTGTAAACTGGGAATGCATAAAATGAGCTTCTCTGCCCTAGGTGTACGGAAAACACTCGGGGAGAAACGGAAAAGAAATTGAAGAAAGGAGAAAAAAACATCAACATAATAATAATAATAATAATAATAATAATAATAATAATAATAATCAAATCAATGAAGAGTGGTAATGGAGAATGCTGTTATTGATGATAAAATCATAGCCTTTCTCACTGTCACTTTTAAATATAAATTATACATTCTTACAATTTTAGGGTACAATGCGTCATATTTCAGTGCATTTCGCTCAATACCACCTTTATACTTTCACATACTACTCCGAAAAGAGAAAAAGAGAAAAGGTGAAATGAGAACAAATACAAAAACAATATTAGAACAACAAAAAAAAGCAATAACAATAACGGCAATTCCTGCTAAAAAAATTCGGTCTGTAATTTCTTATTCTTCAAATAGTATGCCAACAATAGCATAGAGTGCTATAAATTCAACAGTAACAATATAACAGCAATAAGACATTAATAACAGATTTTACTAATACGATTACAGAAATTGTAGTTACAAGCTTGACGCAAACACTGCTTTGCCAGAGAAGGGCGGGAAAATTTATAGTTAAAAAATAACAAACAAAAAGAAACAACGTTTTAATAATGTAACGAAGACATCAGTGGACATGGTAACGACGACACTGCCAACAACAGTCATAGCAGCAAGGATGAATATAAAGATGATGCTGATGATGATGATGCTGATGATGATGATGATGATGATGGCGATGAAGATGAGATGGTGGTGATGATGTTGGTGGCGGTGGAGGTGAAGCTAATGCTGCTGCTGATTTTTGAGGATAAGTTGATCCAACTAATGATGATAATGGAAATGCAAATGGATGGTGATAATGGTAGTGATAGTAATGATGATGATGATAATGATGGTGACCATAAATTAGAGTGGTAATTATGGTAACAAGTGATGATGGTGACGATGAAGATTCTGGAAATGAAACGCGAGTGGTGACGGGGTCGGCAATGGTGAGGACGAGAACGAATAGGAAGAAGAGGGGGAGAAGAGGAGGGAAGGCGCAAACTTAGCCGCCTTACTGTGAGCCATATAAACTATTCATCTGGAACCCCGTCTAACTTGTTCGATATCAATACTACGAACTTCGCGTATTCTACCAGCTTCAATAATAGCAACATTGCCCCTAGTACATGTGACTGCAGTGAAGTCCTCTCCCAGCTCCATACTAGTAACGATACTACCACCGGCCCTACCTCAAGGATAACTGATTATACGAATTAACATAGAATAGGGATTGATCATAAGTCGACGGCTAGCAGGAGAACCTGTAATTTTCTGGTCTCCCAACCATGTCCGTTAGATGGATTTTATTTATGCTATAATGTCGTAGTAATAACCCTACGTTCCCACCAGTTTTAGGTCTACACTGGTAGAACCATTGATTTCAAGTGCCGTGATCAGTCTCACTTAAATTCATTCTCAAGTGTAGCCGGTAAACCTCTCCGACACATATATGCACCAACTCAAGTCACAGGATATTCGCTATACCTTATCCTGGTCCGTAGTTTGTGGGGCTTCCCCGAACAACACTAACAGCCTAATCGTGGTTAAGCTCTTTCTTATTATTTAGCTATGCTACTAGTATTTTCTTTCTCCTTTTCTCCTTGTATCATTTTATCCCTATCTCAGCATACCTTCTTCCGCAACTCCCACCCCTACTTCATTTTTCCATCGTTTATCGCTCCATGTCAGCTGCCATCATCTCTAAGCTGAATCTTTACTGGTTGCTTAGCCAAGACTTTTCGAGTACTCGATCGGCAAATTATGATTATTACATTTATTTCGTAATTCCTAGCTCCTTGAAACAGATGTCGACTAAAGGAATTATGTAATTATGTATTTTCTTCATATTATTCACTATTTTCGTACTATGTAAATATACTCGTGTATATATATATATATATATATATATATATATATATATATACAAATTAAAAGGGTAAAGGATTATCAATTTACTAATTAATAAATCAATTAACAATTAACAATTTTTACCAAGCCCATCGGTATGAAAGCACCATTATTGGTGGAGAACTTATTTAAAAGCTCATATATATTTATAAATATAATTAAGGGATCAGCAAATATTTGCTTCACCATATACCGAAGTTCAGAAATAGCAGCTAAAAAAGCTGAGAATCCCACAGATAGCATCACTTGTAACTCACAGAGGCAAAAACAAGCTTTTTTAGCTGCTATTTCTGAACTTCGGTATATGGTGAAGCAAATATTTGCTGATCCCTTAATTATATATATATATATATATATATATATATATATATATATATATATATATATATATATATATATATATATATATACACATACATATACATACATACACACATGCATACATACATACATAATACATATATACATCCACACACACACACACACACACATATATATATATATATATATATGTGTGTATATATATATATGTGTATATATATATATATATATATATATATATATATATATATATATATATATATATATATATATATATATATATATATATATATATATATATATACATACATACATGCATAAATATAAGAAAGTGGGCGAGCAGTGAAAAACACATATAACACTGCGGAGGAGAAATAGGCAGAATAACAGAAAATGCATGCACACCCACACCCACAAACCTACACATACATACATACATACATATATGTGTGTGTGTGTGTGTGTGTGTGTGTGTGTGTGTGTGTGTGTGTGTGTGTGTGTGTGTGTGTGTGTGTGTGTTTGTACATATATATAAAGCAAGGAAAAAGCCCTTATACATCAGCCATAACAATGTTAATCACAACTATTTTATTGGAAGATCGAACATGATAATGATGAATTATCAATGTTGTTTACCCTTTGTCTCTCTCTCCCCCTCTATTTCTCTCTCTCACTTCCTCTCTCCCACCCTTTCTTTCTGCCACCCCTATCTCTCTCTATCACTTAAGGGCAAACAGAAGCTTTATAAATAAGGAACATCTAAGCAACACAAAGTATTCAATGAAATAAAAATACATTAAAATAAATTATGCAGTTAAGAAAATTATCAAAAAAGAATGATACAACATGAACCTTTGCTATTTCGTCTCCACGGTATCCCTTGGAAACCGATGACGTCGTCATCTCCTTCACATCGCTTATGGTGAGTATGAGTTTGTCCAATGAACAACAAGGCCAGGATCAATATTTATCTTCAGCACAAGTTAACGCTGTAAAGCTGAATATTTATATATATATATATATATATATATATATATATATATATATATATTTATATTTATATATATATATATATATATATATATATATATATATATATATATATATATATATATATATATATATATATATATATATATATATATATATATATATATATACATATATATATATATATATATATATATATATATATATATATATATATATATATATTTATATTTATATATATATATATATATATATATATATATATATATATATATATATATATATATATATATATATATATATATATATACATATATATATATATATATATATATATATATATATGTATATATATATATATATATATATATATATATATATATATATATATATATATATATATATATATATATATATATATATATACATATATATATATATATATGTATATATATATATATATATATATATATATATATATATATACATATATATATATATATATATATATATATATATATATATATGTATATATATATATATATATATATATATATATATGTATGTATGTATGTATGTATGTATATATATATATATACACACACACGTATGTATGTGCGTGTGTGTGTATGTACGTGCGTGTGAATGTGTATGTACATAAGAGTACGTGTATTTGTATATGTGTGTATTTATTGAACTTTACAAACACGTCCGTTTAACTTTATGTAAATATAAATGCATAAAGAAACAGAGGCAATAAACAGAAAAAAGCAACAACAAAATAGATACGGATGTGTGCGTGGGTGTGAGAAAGAGAGGAAGAGAGACCGAGAGAGAGAGTATATGAAAAAAAAGCATTTAGACGTGAGAGATAGATAGAGAGAATTAGAGAAAGAAGGGAGAGAGAGAGGGAGGTGAGAGAGAATTAGAGAAAGAAGGGAGAGAGAGAGGGAGGTGAGAGAGAATGAGAGACAGAGTGAGAGAGAACTTAGCTAATGTTTGACTTTAACATGGACACGGTTTCCATTTTTGATCGAAGCTATCTCAATTTATGTATTACTACAGTAAAAAACATGAGCACTGCATATCCATTTTCTCCAGCTCCCTAAACTATAGGATATTATATGAGGAACAAAACCAGTATTTATAAATAGAGTGAGACCTAAAGAATTCAAACAAGATTTCTGTCTGAAGATTTTGTGACGCAGTTTCGATTTTCAAACCTCGTTTTGTATCAGTTCGCATATATTATGACTAATACCTTTTCGGACGCTTTACGTTTTCAATCATTATTTTCTCTTGCTATACAGCACGAAACATCACGTGCATATTTCTGCTACCTATTCCTGGTCGCTATCCTTAGTATGATTTTACTATTTCCTCTATCTCTCTGTGGTTGGAGAATCCTCGGTTTCTCTTTCCAGGTAACATACACACCAGACAAACACTAACAAGTTTTTGCCAGAAACAAATCTCATGACATAGTTTTGAAATACTTCAATTTTTGAAGGTTGTTTTTATTCTAAACATTGATGAAATGATATCACTTCATAAGCCCAGTGATTAATGTAAATATAATATATTCGAATATTGACTTTAATTGGTATTCCATTTGATTTCAAAAGTGGTTCTTATTGAGAGATAAAAACCCATCTATGCCAATGCAGTTCTGTTGTTGGGAGCAATCTCGTTATTGTCTGAAAGTATTAAATTATGCTCTAGATAGAGAACTTATGTTATGTGCTTTATATGGCCGCTATATATTAGTGTACATAAAGGAATATAAATGTCACATTGTCTTATTTCCCAAATTTGTACGTATTTCATAAATTAATATTTAGTGTAAATACCGAGACAAAAACGTATTCAGGTAGACTGGGGAATTTAATGTAACACAAATCAGCTCTTTTAGAGCTTCCTAGTATATAATATATGAAGGTGAGCGGCCGAGGGGGGGGGGTCAGGCTGTTGGACGCACGACGATGAGGCTGTGTTTTCCATCTCCGGTACGAACGCTAAATTGTGACCTTGGGTATGGCACTTCATTTCACGCTGTCCCAGTTTTCTCAGCTGAACTTGAATTGTGCGGGTTGCAAAGTGGCGTCCCCTAAACTATTGAATCCCAAATCTTAGAAATGCAAGATGACAAATGCCTTTAATGTCTTCATATGTTTGTCAGAGATCAGTCGTTTGCAGATGATTGAACACTTGTCAACTTACAAAGCTTGATGAATGCTTTAGTAATTGCAACTACAAAGTTCGGTTTGCAAATCAACATCTGGATGTCTAGTTTTGTACTGGATACAAAAATAGCAGGCAGGATGTGGTAGGATTAAGTCAAATCTGGGCAGCACAATCAATAGCAATAGTAGGTGATCACTGCCTAACTAGATCACAGAATGTTCAAAGCCTGGTTGGTATTCCGGATGGCTGAAAGAACAGCAGTAGGACAACAAACACATCTCGATACAAGTGCAGTACAAAGTATACTGAAAAATATTATTATCGACGCTAATTGTACGGTTTGGATGTTAGAACGGTAACCTACAAAAACAGTAAACAAAAATATCCACGCATTTATGATTAGACACTTGAGACATAACATAAACGCCTTCTTCCTACAGAAAGCGAAGCTTCGGAGAAACTAATTCATCGAAATCTTTACTGCATTTGCATATGTACAAAAACTGAAGGGGACACAGTTACCAATCGAGGAGAAAAAAAAAACAAAAAAACAAAACAGAACAGAACAAAACAAAAACACACTTTGACTTAACCTGTTTGTGGATATGTTCATTTTATAGATTTGTATATGTAATATAATTAGTGAATGTAATGTCATAGGTAAATGTATGTGTGTACATGCTGTTCTTGTTTACGATCTAAAGTATTCAAGTTATAAACACACTGTCTTTTTTTAACTTCTTATCTAATGTTCTTCCTTTTTTTTTGTTTATTGTTTTTCTTTCTAACATGATAGCATGTCGCATTAAGGGCGATTTGGATGTTATTTGTGCAACTAAGCAGATATTCTCTCATTTAGATTGAATGTGTGTGTATGTGTGCGTGCGTGTGGAGGGGGAAGTTACGCGTTTATATAAACGTTTATTAATAGGTGTGTACTCGCACAAAGAAATGTAAACGCTTATTAAACAAACACACACATCAACACACACGCATGTCTACTTATATACAAATAAACGTACACACACGTGTCTGTATATGCGCATACCCACCTATATATATGTATGTGCATGTGTATACTAACACACACACACACACACACACACACACACACACGAACACACGGATATATGTGTGTGTGTTTGCTTGTGTGTGTGTGTGTTTGCTTGTGTGTGTGTGTGTTTGTGTGTGTTGCATGTGTGTGTGTTCTTTACTATAGCTATCGTGTTACGACTCAGCGGTGTCGCTGAATGGTTGCTTGTATATGTGTGTGTGTATGAGTGAGTATGTGTGTGTATGCGTTTGAGCACGTGTGTGATGTGTGTGTGTGTGTGTGTGTGTGTGTGTGTGTGTGTGTGTGTGTGTGTGTGTGTGTGTGTGTTTGTGTATGCCTGTGGTATGTACTATAGACAGATGAACGACAACGGCTGCAAAGTTACTAACCTCTGTATCATTCCATATCAATTTCTTAGTTACATCCACCTCACACCAACACTCCTCGCACTTCCTCCTATTCTTCAAACATAGCTCACTGGTCAATTTCAATTTTATTATAAGTTATAAAATTAATCTCAGTTTTTTTCCATTCTCTCTCGTTTCACACTCTGTACTTTATTTGAATTTCTGACAGCGCTTTTACGTCAACACAGACAAATTCTTTATATTCGCTATTAACGTTTTGCTGATATTGTGTTCAAGTCTCTTTCATCACTATTCTCGTTTTCATTAATTTTAGTAAAATGTCGATTTTTAAAATTTATTTTCTTACACTTTTAACTTTCAAATTACGAAAAAATTACAAGAGAGAGACGCCAGCTGTCTCTACCGTTTATCCTATTCCAACACAAAACTTATATATTTGATTTATCTGCCATATTAGTGGTAGGATAAGCTATTGATATATAATATCTATTTTTTAAAATAAGTATAAGGCGAAGAATCAATAGTCTGGAGAACGAATCTCGTTGTTTGACTGTTAATTATATTATCGACAAGTCGCAAGAATAAAAGATGAGTCCGACTCTATGGGGAATTAAGTTGATTACAATATGGCACCGAATTCTGGATAAACATGAGAAAAGCTATTCTGACTACTTACGCTTGTCGTAAATTTCCTAATGCTTTTATCAAAACTAATTGATTCATATATGTCTGTTTATTTGTGTATAAACACACACACACACGCACACACACACACACACACACACACACACACACACACATACAGGGACGCATGCACACATGCATACACACACATGCACACACACAAACACGCACACACGTGTGTGTGTGTGTGTCTATATATACACAAACATACGTTGTGTACCATATGGCTATATGTGTGTGTGTGTGTATACATATATATGTATATATGTATGTGTGTGTGTACGTATAGGTCTATAAATCTCTCTCTCCCTCTCATTTCGATTTTTTTCTCGATGTATACGCACACGCATTTCTATGTAAGAAAATATATTCATATATATACTATATAAGTACTCAGTCTTCCTCTCTTTCTCTCTTCCTCTGCTTGCCTGTCTGTATGTCAATCTGTGTGCATACATATATATACATACATACAACATAAATATATGCATACAACACACATACATACATACATATATACATGCATACATGTATATATATATATATATATATATATATATATATATATATATATATATATATATATATATAATATGTTTGTGTATATATAAATATTTGAGATTCAGTTGAATTAGGTACTTAAGTTGAAGCACCAAGTCAGTACGGTATTATCCGCACAGCTCGAAGTAAGCTACATAAAATCAAAATATGCAACAGGATATCAAGTAGTGATGCAGTACGACCGTTTCAATCAGCGCTATTTAATTGAACAATGCAATCATTTCATCAATTCAAATGCAGTGCCATCTTCAGCTGCACAAATAAATAAACAGAGTTTGAACCAGTAGGACACATTAATATATTTATTTGTGCAGCTGAAGATGGCATTGTATTTAAATTGATGTAATGACTGCATTGTCCAAATAAATGGAGCCGCTTGAAACGGTCGTACTGTATCACTACATCTTGTTTCTTATTCTGGTTATATAAATATATATATATATATATATATATATATATATATATATATATATATATATATATATATATATATATATATATATATATATATATATATATACACATACATGAATATATATACACATGTATCTGCAAATGGTCTTGGGAGTACCAAAACAACAGGATAACTTTGTTTGGCTAAATGGAAAATTGATATAACTGTGTAATGAACTTGGGTTAAATACGTCGTTTCGTTCTATCAGATAGTTAGTGA
>NC_142932.1:4323812-4358812 GCF_046866305.1 Octopus bimaculoides | reverse complement strand
AATTAGGAGTGTTTGCTTAATTTTTTTAATACAATATTCATTATGGAAAGTTAAAGACAGACCTAGAACTTAGTGATCGGAGAATTAACTTCTTTTTTTTCTATATATTTACGAGCGAAAAAAAAAAAAATCTTTTGCAATGCTTCAAGTTTCTAACGCCATTTTATCTACGTATAAAGATATGTAATTAAGACCTTTATGTGAAAATAATTAAGTCAAGATGACTAATTATATATATAAATTAGAGAAGAAAGACAATGTTATATATCTATGTCTATAATAATTAATAATGCTCATTAATTCTTATCCTTGCAGATATGATTTGATATAGCAAATAATACATGTATTTAATAACATTACAATCATTATGTCTATCCGTATGAATGTGAGCTATGTGCGTATTCAGGCAAACGCCTGGGTGATTACGCTCTCTCTCTCTCTCTTTCACACACACACACACATATAGGCATACAGATAGATATTAATATATATTTATGTGCATATCTATGCTTGTATATGTATATGCATGTTTGTGCGTGTGGGTATATATATATATATATATATATATATATATAAATATATATATACATATATTTATACACAAACACACACATATATATAGATACATATATATATATATATATATATATATTTATTAATGTTATGTAGTCATGAGATACAGCATAGTAATGAGACTAAGTAGTGACAGCTGACTATAATTCTAGTTTTATATATATACATACATATATATATATATATGTACATATATATATATATATATATATATATGTATATATACATATATATATATATATATATATATATATATATATATATATATATATATATATATATATATATATATATATATATATATATATATATATATGTTAAATCTCTGAACGAGGTATTAACAGTAACTGCACGACAAGGTGAAGTATATTTGCCACTTAAATGTGGCTGAACCCTAAGGGTGGATGTTACTGTTGCTTTTAGCCCCAGGAGAACATCTCCTCCAGCTGGCTATTGACACACATCTGTGTCCTGTCTATATTTTCAAAGAGAAGTCATCCTTCCCATCTCGATCTGCGATACGTACGGACTCGAGTTTCTGGGTATTTATCCGTCTTCAGCGTACGACAACCGCCGACCTTCGATGCGAAAGATATTCCTTTGCAAATATATATAACTTTTTCCAGTGAAATTATTCACTGATCTCGAATTAATTACCCTAAAGAATGTATGTCACTTTCGTACTAATTAATATCATACACCATCATAATAGATTCATAGGTTATTATTCAAATATTTGATTATGTAGGATTTTCGATGAATTAGAAGCAATTTAATAACTAATTGAAGGAAAAGTTTATTAGGTATTTTCAGATTCAGAGTTAATTATTATGTGGTAGTTATGCGAGCCAGTATTTATTGATGAAGTTAATAATTAAATAAGAGGTTAATAGGGTTAATAGAGTAGTATTAACTTCAAAGTGATGTTAATCTTGGGTACAAGAGGATTGTTTGTATATGATCGATCCAGTATTCATTTAATATTATTTCAGAAAATTGAATTGAAGGATTTTTAAATGTTAATAGCATTTACAATTACTAGCAGCATACTCTCGGTCACTGTAGTGCACAAAGGAAAGGAGAGGCCAAGATATATAAGATTTTAAAGCCAATGCAGTGGTTGGCATATAAACACGCCGTGGCGTATTTCCACGCATTTGAGGTTGCCACAGTGTACTTAGCCGGTACTATGGACTCTTCTGAGTCCGTCTGCACTTCTTGAAAAGAATTGTTCTTTGTCCCGTTGGGTATCCATTAATTACCACACTTTCTGAGCATGTTTTGTGTGCCTGCTGATTTAGTCACCGACATTGTGACCATGCGTAGGTTACAATGACATACATAATTACCAGTACAAGATCCCTTCTTACCAGATCTCTTAGTTTTTATCCAAAATGTAGCACCTGCTATGTAGGTAGACTTAGACAGAGATGTGCATGGCATGCGAAGTGTTTTGAATGAGTGGAAATGATGATAATGATCCCATATCACTGTGATGAAGGTCATATCAATTTCTGTCCAGAATCAGTGTGGCCACACAAGTCAAACTCCAGTGTTTGACCCGAGCAAAAAAATGCGCGCTTGTGAACGGGAGACGGGGGAGAGAGGACTCGGAAAATTCACTTGCTCAAGGTGCCATGAGGTGGGACTTAACCCGGAACCGTGTGGTTGGGAAGAATATCCATTTTCTTTAGGGAAAAAATCGGATCGTGTGAATTGTCCTGGTCCTCTCCTCCGCTCCCCCCCCCCCCCGTTCGCCAACGTGCATTTTTTTTTTCATATTCGTTTACTACATGTTGTTTTACACCTATTACACTATTTGTTTTTCATTTTTGAGACCGGGTATTGAAGTGGGGTTACTGGATCGTGTGAATTATCTGAGTCCGTACCACATCCACCACCCTCCGTCACAAAAATTGAACAAAAAATAGCGTACTAGGTGTAAAATAATGTGTAGTAAACGAATATGAAGAAAAAAAATCTTTTGCCGACGTACGGGGAACAGGTGAGAGGACTCGGAACATTCCCGATGTGAATTTTCCGAGTCCTCTCCCCCGTTCACCGGCGTGCATTTTTTTCATATTCGTTTACTACATGTTTTACATCTATTGCACTCTTTTTTTTTTGCTCGGGTCAAACACTAGAGTTTGACCATGGTATGATATCAACCCTCAGTTGACAGTATTTATAAAAGCTTAAATAAGGATGGAGTATGAAAAATGTATTAAAAAAAGCAAGGAGAGGAATATGGAGAAAGTGGGAGAGAGAGAGAGAGAGAGAGAGAAAGAGAGAGCGATATAATTTAGAGATACGCTGAGGGGGAAAAATAGTGCAATAAGCATTCGACATACATGCTGGCCTCGTACTGAATTTAGAAATATTTTTCTTATTCTTCGCTCAAAATTAGACAATATAAAGACGTCTTCCATATGTATATAAAATAATTTATAGACATATAGGCGCAGGAGTGACTGTGTGGTAAGTAGCTTGCTTACCAACACATGGTTCCGGGTTCAGTCCCACTGTGTGGCACCTTTGGCAAGTGTCTTCTACTATAGCTTCGGGCCGACCAAAGCCTTGAGAGTGGAATTGGTAGACGGAAACTGGAAGAAGCCCGTTCTATATGTATATGTGTGTGTGTATGTTTCCCCCACCCACCATTATCGCTAGACAACCGATGCTGGTGTGTTTAAGTCCCCGTAACTTAGCGGTTCGGCAAAAAAGACCGATAGAATAAGTACTAGGCTTACAAAGTTTGAGTCCTGGGGTCGATTTGCTCGACTATAAGCGGTGTTCCCGCATGGCCGCAGTCAAATGACTGCAACAAATAAGAGAGTAAAAGAGTAATATATTAATAAGACTGAATGCAAGGATTTAAAATGTTGATACTACGATATAGATATATCGAGATTTTACAGCCAATGCAAGTAATACATAAACTAATGCATTGCAAACATGTGTGCTTATCTGTTCAGTACAACTAGATACCTGGTCTCTATGATTTACTGGTCACGAATAAAATTTATTTACTTCAATAATATCCGCAGCTGATTGGATATAATTTATAAACTTAAACTGCTACTTTAAACAATGTTACAAATTTCCCATGTTCACCTCCAAACCTTCACCATCGTTCTTTGTTTCCAATGCTACCCCAGGGTACACTTCGTTCTCCTATTACTCTGACTTCCTTTCCACGAGCTTCTCTCTCTCTTTCTTACTATTCCTACCAACAACGTCTACATACGTTTCTTTCATCTATTGATCTTTTTGTTTCCGTTTGTTCCATTAACAATTGCTCCCCCCACCTCACCTTTCTCTATATAAAGACAATAATAGCTAATTAATTCGAATGTATTTCTCAACAGCATTGGAAATACTATACCGAGTCTGCTACCTGTAAAATATTGTCCTAAATAATTATGTCTGCGTGTGTATGTCTGCGTGCGTATGTGTGTGTGTGTGTGTGTGTGTGTGTGTGTGTGTGTGTGTGTACGTGTGTGTACTTGTTTGTATGTGTGTATACGTGTGTGTGTGCATTGTTTGTGTGTATATGAACGTATGGAACCTGAAATCAACAAGTAAAGCCACCAGGTTCATAGCTTCTCTCACAACGATAGAAACTTCCAGTGGAAATTAATTCAAGCCCAGAAGAATTATTAGCTTTCATAAGAGAACTACACTAACAGTGCATTTTTTTTTCGTCTTTGATAATGGCATTTTTACATTGACACACGCGTAAACATGCAAATATTGGACATAAGCCGATTGGAGTGATCCCCTCTCATGATTGGTACTTACTCATTTGATCTCCAGCGAGACAACTAGAAATATTCTTCACAGCTAGGATATTAACCTAATAATTAAATGCTTCTAACCTGGTTTGCAATCGCTTACGTCACCACTTTTCATTAATTTCAAGAATAGATTGCTTGGTGTATCCGCCCTCAGAATAGTTATCCAATCATATAACTTTCTTATATACGTATAAAATACCTAAAACATAAATTCTGTATAGATATGTAAAAGTCATGTTTTAGCAGTTTGTAGATGGAAAAGAATCCAATGGGATTTAGACTGAATAGTAATTAGTTTCTCGAGAGTTCGAGATTGGTTGAATTTTCCGCAAATATATTTAGTGGAAAGGAACGAAAAGGAAGTTAACAAATATTTCCCATAATACCCAAAGTAAGTTTTCAATAACAACGCACATTCTTCCGCCTGTAAACAGAGGTTATTTCTTTATTTTTCTCTTACGTACAGTGTATACAATAAAAAACCAAGAGAAAGTAAAATTAGAAGGCTTAAACAAATTCGTCAGTCATTTTTTTGTGATAATTGAGTAGAATGCAAGGAACAAAGTAATGGTCTATGCTATCTAATAATAATGCAAATTGTTCAGACAGTGGAATAAATTTCATACCATACTATGAAGAAGAAGAGACGTCAAACAATTTGGACAGAATTTGTCAGCGAAATGAGAATAAACTGTTGTCACTGAAGAATGATTATTCTGCTGCTTGGGGGTGATTGACTAATATATAGGACAGCTTAGTTTGGTAATGAAATGGAAGACACATTCTCTCTTTTCTGTCGAGACGAAGAAAGAAAATAGACAAACTAAAATTTCTTCTGTTAAGACTGGCCGACAAAACCAAAATCGGAGAACAAAGCACCGAACTAAACTACAGTAAGTGAAGTTGACCCAGTTGTATGTATCCATATCAGAATGCTACATTGGTTCATTATAGAAATATTTAACCAGTATTCCCTATTTTTAAAGATGTGAATACATTGTAAGTGACCTTTTACGTGACCATTGTTGTCTAAGGCTCGAAGAATATGTCATGCCTTATGAAGTACTAGTATTTTGCAGGAAATTTAGGTAGCCGCTAATGGTTTGGATAACTACGCCACATGTATAGCACAAACAATATTTTCTACAACACAGAAGCTTAGAAACATAACTATCTCTTTTTCTGATTAAGAATTTCGTAGGTATATTTGTGTTTTATCCTTCTAGTAAATGCTTAAAACTCGGCGTTTACCAAGCGGACTATTATTTTTTAGGTCTAAATATTATTATACTCTAGAAGTTTTGCCTTTAATACAAACGCTCCAAAAAAAAAAAAAGGACTAAATAATTGTCTTTTGGGGATAAAATAAAAAGAAGTACATTCTTAGAGAAGATAGTAGAAGTAACCAAGAATCTAAATTAAACCAGTAAAGTGTACGTGGATTGCTACGACATACACCATGATCAGACTGGGAACTGGGGTCAGTTATCGCAAGCCTCAGCTCTATGTAGAAAACATTCGATGAACAATACAAACGGCTCAGTGGGTTTCGACATAAAGAGTTAACAAACAATATGTATGTATGTATGCATGTATAAAGGCGGCAAGATGGCAGAATCGTTAGCACGCAGGGTAAACGCTTAGCGGCATTTCATCCGTCTTTCAGGTTCTGAGATCAAATGTCACCGAGGGCGATTTGGCTTACATCTTTTCGGGGTCGATAAAATAAGCACCAGTTAAACACTGGGGTCAATGTAATCGACTTACCCCCTTCCCCAAAATTGCTGGTCTTATGCCAAAATTTTAAATCTTGGATTTATGTATGTATGCTTGTATCTTCATTCGTATGTGTGTATCTATGATGTATGTAATAATGCATGCATGTATATATGTACGTTCCAATCTATTTCCATTATTTTACTTTTCCTTTTATTAAGTGCCTCTTCCTTCCTCTGTTTGTCTCTTTCACTCTCTCCCTCTCTACTGTTTCCTTCTGACTGTCTGTCTGTCTGTCTGTCTATCTCTCTCTATCTCTCTCTCACTCTCTCTCTCTCTCTCTCTCTCCCTCTCACACACACACACACACGCACACACACACACACACACACACACACACACACACACACACACACACACACACACACACACACACACACACACACACACACACACACATCTGTAATTCATTTTCTACTATTACAGTCAAGTTCAAGGCGACGAGCTGGCCGAATCGTTAGCAAGCCGGCCGAAATGCTTAGTGGTATTTCGTCAGTCGTTACGTTCTGAGTTCAAATTCCGCCGAGGACGACTTTGCCTTGCATCCTTTCGGTGTCGATAAATTAAGTACCAGTTGCATACTCGGGGCGATCTAATCGACTGGCCCCACCCCCAAAAATATCAGGCCTTGTGCCTATAGTAGAAAGGGTTATTACAGTCAAGTTTGACTTTCAAACATAATTGTATCTAGTGGTGCAATATAAAAGTACAAATAAATCAATATGTATTCAAAACATAAGACAGAACACACGCACATACGCATGCCCCACACTTTCACGTGCACACTTCCAAATATAAAATATGCGTGAGAGAGTATGCGCGCGTGCGCGCGTGCATAGTCGTTTTTATAAAATACATTTGTGAATAACTGTCTTGTCTGACTGGTCACTAACAGTTTACCATTTCAAAACGGTACCTTCCTCAGGAGAATTCGAGCATTTTCAATCAATCTGCACTGATTACTATTGCTTCCTCGCCGCCATAATGTCTCTGATTTCTAAACCATACTAATAGTCTTATTTTTATTAGTGTCCAACATAAACTAGACAGCCTCTGCTGCTATTGATTCCAAAGGTGTTATAGTGTGTTGTATTGATTGAAACAACACATTCAAATAACGTTTGTATTTCATTTTATCTCATGAAAACTAATATAGGTTTCACGTATAATATATACAGATATTTCCTTTTAATAAGCTAAATCTGAAGGAGAAAAATATATTTATTATGCAACATAGAATCATATACAATATATATATATATATATATATATATATATATATATATATATATATATATATATATATATATATATATATATATATATATATATATATGTATATATATATATATATATATATATATATATATATATATATATATATATATATATATATATATATATACATATTTGTGAGTGTGTGTGTGTGTGTGTAGGCATATGTATGTAGATAAAAGTCACACCAAAAACAAAGGGTAAGATAAAGAGGCAAGCAAGGTGAAGAAGAGAAAACCAATAATTTATGAAGTCAAGGAAGCGAAAAACGTAGCAGAATTATGCGTAGAAAAATACCTACGAAATAAAACAATGGAAGAATGTGCACAATGAAAATATATTCGTCGGTGAAGGAAATAGAAGTCGATCTGATGTTTCAGATTATACCTTTTATCAAAGAGAAGGCAAAGAAACGAAATATTTACAGCGACCGTTTGCATCAGTACAACTTAACAGGATCCGTTCATCTCAACTTAACCGGCACTGCGATTGTATGGAAATATAACGTTAGTTATTACAAGTATTTTTTACTGAGAAAGATAGCTGATTTTTCCCGTATGTAATATCGTACATACCTTGTCTTTTACCGCATCAATAAATTATAAATTGTTTTCAATTTTTGTATCAAGACATCTGTGTTACATATATCTACATTTATAATCATATTTGTGTTTATGGGGTTTTAAGTTTGTAATTTGCCAAAAAAAAAAAATCACTTATCAAGCTCTGTTAAGCTATGTTAGCTGTATATATTTGATGGTTATAACATCATCTTATATCAATAAAATTCTTAGTACTTTCCTTAATAGGTCTCTTCTGAGATATAAATATGCGATATAAATACTCTTATAGCATAATGCTATTGTTTGATTTCATGTACATGCGAGCTTGCAATTGATTCATTTTTTGTTTTTATCGTAAGTACAATATATATTGCGCAGGCGTGGCTGTGTGACATCTTGGGCAAGTGTTTCTAATATAGCCTCAGGCAGACCAAAGCCTTGTCAGTGGATTTCGTAGACGGAAACTGAAAGAAGCCCATCGTGTGTGTGTGTGTGTGTGTGTGTGTGTGTGTGTATGTTTGTGTGTATGTGCGTGTATGTATACAAGTATCTATCTGTGTGTCTTTGTGTTTATTCAGTCTTTATTCCCGTCATCACCATAACCGCTTGACAACCGGTGTTGGTGTATTTACGTCCCCGTAACCTAGCAGTGCGGCAAACGTGACCGATAGAACAAAGGTACTGGGCTTCAGAAATGTCCTGGAGTCGATTTGTTCAACTTAAACCCTTCAAGGCGGTGCTCCAGCATGGTCAAGTCAAATGACTGAAACAAATAAAAGGATAAAAGGATATATGTGTGTATAATTATATATACACACACACCACACACACACACACACACACAGACATATATATATATATATATATATATATATATATATATATATAAACATACATACATACATACATATATACATACATATAGATATAGATATACACATATATACATGTATTTATATATTGATAATTGATTAAGTAACCAGATGGATTTGGTATTAATCTTTATTTTGTGCAACGATCGTTTTGACCCATCCTGCTAATGCCCCTTATTGGTGGGACTCCGTTCAACATGTGTTGCATCCATTTTGCAGTCTGGGTCACATCGATAGCAAGATGGGTCGAAACGATCGTTGTACAAGATGAAGATTAATACCAAATTCATCTTCTAGTTATTTAATCAATTATCATTATCTCAACCAGCACTGCAGATTCCTCAAGTAGATCCAATGGAAATATACCTCAACTGCGGATGACAGTAGGTAGCCCAGACACTGTCAATGCTCTACTCAACGCTTCAACACACTAATCGACATATATCCATTTGTCCGAAATATTAAACATGTATTTATATATGTATATATGATATATGTATGTATAAATCTAAGTCTGCAGTATTACAGAACTATTACAGTCGATCTTATCAATCAGTTTAGCGCGGGATATTTAGATAAACGGACGGTCATTTAATAAACACGAACCATATGAGACGGCAGGTAGGCAAAAAAATTTTTAAAAAGAGGTGGGGAAGCCATGTTTTCAGACTTCCGGCTTCTTAGACGAAGATATATGTACTCGTCATTCGAAGTGCGTATAATAAGTCGGTAGCATATACTATGCCTTTGCTAACTGATTTAGGCACCTGTGCTATCACATGCTGTCACCCCGTTAACTACTCTCGACTCACCGGAACAGCAAAACCGTGGAAGCGGAAGGAATGAGAGAGAGAGAGACAGAGAGAGAGAGAGAAAGAGAAAGAAAGAGAGAGAGAGAGAGAGAGAGAGAGAGAGAGAGAGAGAGAGAGAGAGATGATTGGCTGGCAATCATTCTCAGCTGAGTAAACTAGATCAATGTGAAATGTAATACTTTGCACAAGGACAAAACTTACTGTCAGATCTACCAATTAGACATACGATCTTATGATTGTGAACTCATCACTCTAATCGATACACCTTGCATTACGACTTATTTTAAATAATGGTTTCAAATTCTGGCACAAGGCCAGCTTGGGGGAGACGATAAGTCGATTATGTCGACCCCAGTGATCAACTGGTACTGATTATATCAGCCCGAAATGATGAAAGGCAAAGTCGACCGCGGCGGAATTTGAACTCAGGACGTAAGGAAAGACGAAATATCGCTAAGAACTTTGCCCAGCGAGTTAACGACCCTGCCAACTTACCGCCTCGATTACTTGCAATAACAATTTTCATTTTACGCCAGTTTATAGTGTGAAGTTTTGTTTTACTTATAATTTTATAGCATAATCGTTTGTCTTTAGAATTAACTTACTTTGATGTATAATACGTGTTAAATTATAGGTTCTTTACCTTCTTAAATTTGTTGCATTACTTCGTTGTTTATTTACATAGCTTATACAACTTGTATACACATTTTTGTTGGAATTCTTGTAGCCCCATCTAATCAATTTTCTTTTTCTAATGTACACGACTTAATGTCGCTGATATTCAATTTTTCCCATTTACTGCCTGAGATTGTAATAGCATGGCTGCTATCAAACTAACTGCGACTATCATGTTTTAAAACTCCCAACCGTGTGTGCATTAAAAAATTGCAAAAGGGAGCATTTGATTCATGTTTTTAGTCGATATTGGATGTTTTTGTTTTTTCTTAATTTCTTTCTACGTTTAACTTCTAAAAGCGGCTTTTTTTTTCTATGTTGCTTTTGATGTTTATTTTGCTTAGATCAACGAATAGCACGATACAAGATTTCTAATATATATTAATTCCTACCTTTGAAATGGTACTATCGTAAGGGGTTACTTCCATAATATATACATCATATACATACATACACACAAATATATATATATACATGCATCTATCTATCTATCTATCTATCTATCTATCTATCTATCTATCTATCTATCTATCTATCTATCTATTTCTCTCTCTCTCTCTCTCTCTCTCTCTCTCTCTCTCTCTATATATATATATATATATATATATATATATATATATATATATATATACATATATATATATATATATATATATATATATAACTACCTGGTTAACAAAGTAGATGTGACTGGTAGCAGTTCCTTAAATAATAATTTTAGTATTGACAGCAACAGTGTCTATATTATTAATAGTAACAATAACTACAATAATAATAACAAAAACAGTAATTACGACAATGATTATACTAGTCACAATAACAATATAATTAATAATAATGTTGATATGGCTAATGGATCTAGCATCAGTATTAATGGTTGAAAGAATAGTGGCAGTGAAACTTTGAACAACACCAATAGAGGTAATAACAATAATAGTAACGACAGTGTAGGCGTAGACTCTAACTACCCTAGAAGTAACCAAGATAACAACTCTATCAACATTTACCCTCCACGTACAAGTATCAGACGGCCTGGCAATTATAAATGTGGGTGCAATTGTGTAACAACAACAACATGTCCTCTACGTGGAAACTGCCTAGCAAGAACAAAGTCTACTCTTGTGAAATAATTACGGAATTGAATATTCTTACCTACCTTGGTTGTTCATCCGCCTGGAAACCTAGTTTCTATAACCATAGGTCATCATTTAGACTCAAACATAAGGCTAATAGCACTTCCTTATCACGTAGGATATGGGAACTTAAAGACGAAAATATTAACTTTAATCTTAGATGGTCCATAGTTAGATCGGCAGCGATTTATAGAAATAATAGAACTGGTTGCAAGTTATATTCCTTAAAACTCTTGAAAATCATTAGATTCCCTGATAAGGACAAGCTAGTAAATAAAAGATCGGAATTTTAACCAACTTGTATGCATAAATTGACTAAAACATTTAAATATTATAAGTCTGAAGTCTCCATTATCAATTTTAATCCCTTCATAATCTTCTCTCATTGGAAATTTCCTCATCTGCTCCCTCCTGCCACTGTTCAGGCATTGAATTAACAATTCCAGGACTTACTTATTCGGTTTACTTTCGCCTTGTTAAATTCTGATCCTATATAGAACCCACATATTAAACAATCCGAGGACTATAGACTTATTTATAGAGAACATATCTAAATAATTTAGTCATTGACTCTAAAATTTCGAATAACACTACCATACACGTAGGTCCTATTAGCTAGCACTAATATCTTCAATAATGTTTATAACAATTTTATACTAGTAACCATTAGTGGATAGGAACCTAGACACTTGTAACTTCATATAGCACTTCCTAAAAAATTAAAATAGGAGTATAGTAGAAGTTTCCCAATGACATATAATCTACACAAGTAGATAGACTTGAAATTTCTCCAATCACTATATTTTTCCAATCACTATATTTTTCCAATCACTATATTTTTCCAATCACTATATTATTATTATTATTGTAATTTTTCTTCGTACTCTATTTTAAACTCCCATTTAATTTCCATCTCATTCTATTTTATTTTTTGCATTTTAACTTTACTTTTAAACCCTTCATTTTATTTTTACCTCTTTGTAACCTATTATCATTTATCCTTTTCTGTATTTTGTCACGTATCTTTTATGCATTTCCAAATCTTTCAAGCTGATAACGCACCAGTTCACACAGCTAAAATTGTTACTAAATGGTACGAGGAACATTTTAGTGAAATTGAATATCTTATTTGGCCAAGAGTCCCCATTATTATTGAACATTTATGGTGCATTTTAGAAAAAACAAGTAAGGAGTCGATATCCTCCACCATCATCACTACAAGAACATGGAGATTGTTTTAGCTGAAGAACGGACAAAAATTCCTTTGGAAACAATTCAAACTTTTGTATGCGTCCATACCTCGTAGAATTCAAGCTGTAATTACTGCCAAAGGCAGTCCTGCTCCATATTAAAATAAATTTGTTTGAAATTTTAAGGTGTCTCCATTATTTTGTCCAACCCGTGTATATACACAACTATATGTACAGCTATCTATCTATTTGTCTATCTATCTATCTATCTATCTATCTATCTATCTATCTATCTATCTATCTATCTATCTATCTGTCTGTCTGTCTGTCTGTCTGTCTGTCTGTCTGTTTGAATGTCTGTCTGTCTATTTATCTCTATATGTGTGTGTGTCTGCTTTTATGAATAAATAAATAAATATGAGAGTTCCATTTCAACAAATAGTTTAGAATTTAGGTACAATTCATGAGAGTCTTCACGCATATCGATCTCTTTAAAAGTTCTTTTCAAACTTAACATTAAGTTAGTGTTCAAGTACTTTCTATTCATCTCTTAGTCAAACACGAAAACAGTGCCTTTGAGTTTTTAGTTGCCTTTCGAGACCTGTAGGCAATCTCAAACCAGAAATCTGGTTGTAACAAAGGTGACTTTGTTAAAAGCGTTCAAGCTGGTGGTGTTAAACCGAGCGACAGATTAAATCTACCAACGAAACCATGGTGAAATTTGAACTCAGAACGCAGAGTCGGAACAAATACTGCAATACTGCAAAGCAACAACCGACATTATTACAAGCCATTTTAAGACGGCGAGCTGGCAAAGTCATTAGAAAGCCTGACAAAATACTTGGCGACATTTCGTCTGTCTTAACGTTCTGAGTTCTAATACCTCTAAAGTTAACTTTGCCTTTCATGCTTTCAGGGTCAACTTTGCCTATCGTGTTTTCAGGGTCGATAAAATAAGTATCAGTTATGCACTGTAGTTCATGTTATCGACTACTCCTCCCACCAAAATTTCGCGCCTTGTGCCGATGGTGGAAAGGATTTTTACAGGTTATTCTGCTTCCGCCAGTTAGTGATTTTTTATCGACCTTGAAATGATGAAAGAAAAATTTGAACTCAGAGTACAGGGAATTGGAACAAACAAATTTTGATACAGAAATAATTCTTTATAATTATAGTCCAATGCCAACAATTTTGAGGGGAGGGGTCAAGTCCATTACATCGACTCCAGTACTTGATTGGTATATATTTTTTATCCATTCCGACTGAATGGAAGGAAAAGTCGACCTCCGCGAAATTTAAAGAAATGTCACTAAACATTTCGTCTGCCACGTTAACAATTTTGCTAGCACGTCAGCTTTGGTACAGGAGTAATAGGAAAATATCTAATTAGATATATGAAGCGATAAAGAAAACAATATTAGTCAATGACTAATATTATTTTTGTTATTTCAGCAAAAATAACTCGGACAGGTTTCGAAATTTAGGCCCCTTTCTAAATTAAATTTTATGATTTGAAAGTTCATACAGTTCCAATTATAGAGTTGAAAACTATAATTATTTTTCAGTCGATATTTCTCAATACAGCTTTATCTAACACTAATACATATAAAGATTTCTGAATCTGTATGGTATGTAAAAATTCATACACACACTACACATCTACATATATAAGTGCTTGTGTGCTTGTATATGTATGTGTGTGTGTCCATCCATCCATCCATCCATCCATCCATCCATCCATTCATCCGTCCATCCATCCATCCATCCATCCATACATACATACATACATACATACATACATACATATATATATATATATATATATATATATATTATTTTGTTTAAAAGAGTTCCAACACTGTCTGTTTTTTATGTTTTATTTATATTCCTGCAGAACCAATGTGGGGTATAGAATATGGAATATACAATATATAATATAATATACAATATATAATATAAAAAAAATAAAATAAAAATGGATGGCACCATGAAAGAAAGTATTGAATGTAGGTGAAATATTGAGTGTTCAATATAAAGGATCAAATATATAAATATATAAATATAAATATATAAAGGCGACTCGAGTTTCAGGGCTATTTCACTTCGTCATGGCCGGTATGACAGACTTTAACAGACAACCCTGTATTATAATTTTAAATAATTATTACCTTTGATGGTTTTTATTCCCATGCTGACCACTTGATAAGATCAATATTTTAAATACCGATCTTATCCTTATTTATATAAATACATTCATAGAGAGATGGATTATGAGCGAGAGAGATTAAGTAACAGTGAATGTCACTAGTAAAAGGAACGACGGAGAAAGAGGGACGATAAAAATGGACAAATAGGACAAAGAGAAGACGGCAACAGAGGGAAAATATGTACGTACGTACAATGTGCTTATTAATTTACTATTTCTGCTACAGTCGACTAAGAGACAAATACGGTACGTTGAAAGTTTTTTATTATATTAGTAAGCCATATTAAGTTAATCTAATATCTTTACGTACAATCAATTGCAGTCCAGTCTTGCTTGTGTATTGTGAAGTTGCAATAAATCATATTGTCGAAAGGAATCGATGTGTAAATGCTTTCAGAAATAGTATTACTTCATTACTGTACCTCTTTCTTTCTCTTTCCTCTCTTCTGTCTGTAAATGTGTGTGTGTGTGTGTGTGTATTCATACATTCATGCATGCACACATGCATTCACACATACATGCATACATACGTACATAAAAAACGTACATGCATACATGTGTATGCATGCATATACATATATACATATACATATACATACAAAACAATAATAAATGAGTATATGCATATATACGTACAAGTATACCTGCATCTACCTGTATATATAGGTGCATATATGGGTACAGCACGTTGCAAACAAAACGTAGACAACAAAATAACAATAACCAGAGTACAGAAAACACACAGGCCACATAGAGAACCTTTTCCTTCATCAGCTGCCACAATTCTAACACAGGCGTTTCGAAGAGTTAGGGCAAGACGCATCGTTAAAATGGCTCTTCCCACGGACCACAAATTAAATTTGTACCATGGAGGAATGTAGTGGCGGACAGAAAACAAGACAGGAAAACAAACAGAAAAGGCTATACGGCCAACACACACACACACACACACACACACACACACACACACACACACACACACACACACACACACACACACACACACACACACACACACACACACACACATATATACAATTATAAATAAGGGCAAAAAGAAAATTCTTTGCCAACATGCTGAAAAGTAGACGCTAAATCGTCTAATCACATAAATTATTTTCCCTTATATTATTACACCACGCATCGAAACGCGGAAAGCAAGCTAACAAAAATTCATAAAAATATAGTTATCCCCGAATCGGTTCTGATTTCTGGGTTAATCCAAAAAGCATTCTTCCATCATCATCAGCGAGGATGAAAATAAAGGAAACACTTAGACCCATTATTTACATTTGACTGACATTTATCCCCATCTTGTTTGTTGTTAACACAACGTTTCGGCTGATATACCCTCCAGCCTTCATCAGGTGTCCTGGGGAAATTTCGAATCTGGGATCTCATTCCTAAGGTTTTCGATGTTGTTGTTGTTATTATTATTATTATTATTATTATTCAGGTCACTGCCTGCAATCGAACTCGGAATCTTAGGGTTAGTAGCCCGCGCTCTTAACAAGATGAGGACAAACATCCGTCATATATAAATAATGTAAATAATGTACATAATTCCTCATCTCTTAAATATAGAACTGAACACTTAGACATACCCACGGAAAAGCAGACGCAAAGCCATGACTACATTTAAATACCCCAAATATATCCCAAATATAAATCCTGTAGCAAGTCTCGACAAAGTGTAGTCGGTCAGGAAACGCACACAAGTGATTAACCAGTCCCGAAGTGAATGAAAATCAATTTACTTCTAATATAACGATAAAATTTTATTAAAAACTTTTATCCGTATAAAATTTTATTTAAAAATTTTATCAGTAATCAGCATATGAAAAATACTTTTTAAAGTGAAAATTATAAATGCAATTATAAGGGCAAAAAGAAAAAAAATTTCTTTGCAAATATGGTGAAAAATAGACGCCAAATCGTCTAAGCTCATAAAATATTTTCACTTATATTATTACACCACGCGGATTAATTCAGAAATCGGAACCGATTCGAGGATAACTATATTTTCATGAATTTCTGTTAGCTTGCTTTCCTCATTTCGACACGCGTTGTAATAATAATAAGTGAAAATACTTTATCTGATTAAACGATTTAGCGTCTATTTTTCTGCATATTGGTAAAGAATTTTCTTTTTGCCATCATTTATAATTGTATTTCTAATTTTCACTTTAAGAGGTATCTTTCATATGCTGGCCACCGATATAATTTTTTAATAAAATTTTATCGTTATATTAGAAGTAAATTAATTCTCATTCACTTCGGGAATGGTTAAACACTTGTGTGCGTTTCCTGGCCAACTACATTTGTGTCGAGGCTGGCTGCAGAATTTCTATTTGGATATATTTTGGGTACTTAAATGTATTCATGACTTTACGTCTGCTTTTCTAACTGTTTCGTTTATTTTCATTTCCTGTTCTTCGCTGATGAAGGAAGAACCCTTTTTTGGATTAACCCAGAAATCGTAACCGATTCAGGGATAACTATATTTTTATGGATCTCTGTTAGCTTGCTTTCCTCGTTTTCACATGTGGTGTGATTATATAAGTGAAAATACTTTATGTGGTTAGACGATTTAGCATAGACAATTTTTCAGCATATTGAAAAAGAAATTTTTTTCTTTTTGCTCTTATTTATAATTGCATTTATAATTTTCAACTTAAAAGGCATTTTTCATATGCTGATAACATTTTTTAATAAAATTTTGTCCTTATATTAGAAGTACACACACACGCACACACACACATACATACACACACGCGCACATACACACACATACACACATATACACACACATACACACACACACATGTATACGCTCTTTTACTGGTGTGTCAGTCATTGAACTGCCGCTACGCTGGAGCGCCATCTGATAGAGTTAATCGAAAAAAATCAACTATCATACATATTTTAATTCTGAAGCTTATTTTATCGGGCTATTTGCTGAAACGCTAAGTTACAGGACGTAAACAAGTCAATACCGACTGTCAAACGGTGTGGGTAAACAACACACACATATGCGCACGCAGACACACGCACACATACTTATAAACATACTTATCTGTACATGTATTCATATACATAGATGCATAGACACATACTTATATATACATGTGTTCACTTACATAGATATATGATGGCTGTGATTCGATTTCGATCAATTCGCTTGACAGTTCTTTCCAGTCCTACTAGGAACCTACTGTCTTTTGTACAGAAGTGGCAATGCTAGGCAACACTTGATGCATGTTTTCAGAAGGCTTACCAGCCACACTGACACGCCTTCATTCCATCCTCAAATTTCTCATTGAGTGCTTTGTTTTTGCTTTTTTCGGTTACGAAAGTATGTAGCATGTCACAGATATATTAACAGATATATTAGAACTCAAGTGATGTCTATGCTCGAAACTTTTTATTGATAGAAAAGCCATGCACGATACCAATCTCTTTCTTTAAGCAAATTATGCATTTTCCCAAAAAGAACTAGTCTGCAATATTCGATGCAAATGAAGTTTCGGTTTTTACTAGTGTCTTTTTCTTCGAGAGAGATGTCTATACAAGCACTAGAGATTTTTCACTCCCAGCTGTTTGATGGCCGTTGACTCTGTTGAGTTAATCAGCCCTTGGATAGCTTTTGCTTTTCTTCCTGCAAGGTGTTCGACAAAGACTAACTTCCTTGCTATAAAGAATCCTCGTATGCTTGCAGTTTTAGTCCTCGACGTTCCGCCCATGCAACAGGTTGTATTGGGTTACACACACGCGCACACAAACGTGTGTGTATATATGTATATATATATATATATATATATATATATATATTTGTATGTATGTATGTATGTGTGTATGTATGTATGTAAATGTAATAGTTGTTTCAAATCTCAGAGAACCTGTTTACATGTAGGTAATAAAATATCTCGTTTACACGTATATGCAGCACGACGCCATTGATAGTACAAGCACTACTGCCTTCTCCTGCTCAAAGTCAAGAATCAATGTCCGCTCGATCATTCACATCGCAATACAAGCCTTGCAAATATAATTGACTCTAAATTACCTATTTCCTTGTGTCTAAATAAATTGTCACAATAGGAAGGAACATTCCACCGATGGATAATTTTATTTTACATAACTAACTTTATAATCTGCCATAGATAACAAGAAATTTATTTAATTATCTAATTTATTGCCATATGCTTCTGTATTACAAACGAAATATTAAGCCTTCCCTCCAACGAATCCAACAAACTGTAATATAATTCTTATTTTTATTATTTTATTTTATACTTTGTATACATTAGCTACCAGTTGTGAAAGTGAACTGTTAATATTTAGTATCATCAATTATCTGGTAACATTTACAAGAATACTGTGGGCAAAATTTGTTAAGACAGATAAATTATTCGTATGAAAAATCATATATATGCATAAATTTAAACTTACATTCTGATTGAAGCAAATGCCTAAACAAAACTGTGTAGTAAGAGATATCCCATGTACACACACTCATACAATAGCGATAATAAATATATGTACATTTTTAATAACATGTGCATCGCTAAATTTCTCTGCTCGGAATTACAACATTGTAAATTACTGTCTGCACTCATTTTCCCAGCGGTTATAATATTGGACATGAAGTCATAATGTTAAACAGGAATCTAAACAATGTATGAGAGTCTGAACAGATTATGAAAACCGTTTTTCTATTCTTTATTGTAATAAAGAAATAAAATAGATTGCTAAATCAGTACATATTCAAAATACAGACTGCCTAATCGCAGGAGTGTATTGTATTACAGGTGCTGGGTTCTTGCGATGGCTAAAATACTTAACTCTCGCTCACTTAGTCGGCTCAGCCGCATATGAACATCAAAGTTTGGAATCAGCGAAAGTACTATCCAATTACACTGATTAAGTATCACCAACAATGCAGAATTCAAATCCTTTGTCAAATTGACTTTGTGCATGATAACGTGTTTAAGAGGTGCGTATACAATCCAGTATAATTTGGAACTTCGTATTATTTTCAGTAGCAATTATTACAGTTTCCTATCCCAAGTCTACAAAACATTAGACTTGGGTTCGTAAAGCCAATGAGGTATAATTATTTGACAAGACCCTCTTTAAAACAAAAAAATAGCCCTCACATGAGAAAGATCCCCCCCCCCCAATACCAATCAGTGCCCGAAAGCAATTTTGATACACCTAACAAGATTTTCCTTGCGATCTTCATTCCGATCGAAGCAATTTTCTGAAACATATCAAATTAACTCTATAGATTCCTTTGATTGAATTATCGAAAATTAGTCAACGCATGCAAAAAACATTCAGTTAAATAGCAATTACAGATAAAAGCAGGCCTCATAGAAAATGTAATTAAACAAGATGATATGAAACTAAGCGTATGCCTATATTAAACGAGTTAACATAAACAGACATACAAATAACTTCTCCCGAGATGGTGTAACTTCTTTATTTAATATTAATACGAGTTTGTTTCTCTTAAGCTATATTGATTCACATTCACAGATTAATTTGCGAACATATTTTATGGAGTGGGATTTCAGGTGAGGAGTTAGGCCAAAAACAATATAACATTGCGGAATTGAATAAAAATTGACCATTAAAAAAATCATTACAGCAGAGAAATATGAAAGGAAAATAGAATGATATACTACTGAGCAGGTAATCGTTTAATATTTGGCAATACTTCTGCACAGTGTTTCAGATAAATCTGACCGTACTTAATGTCGTGTTATCGCAATAAATGTTAAAAATGGAAGACATACGAGGCTTACATATTTATTGACTTTTTCCATTTCATATAATTCATAGACTTCTTTCACTATGTCTCCTCGATCCGGAATAAACCATGGAAGCTGTATTATCAATCAATGCATCAAACCATGAACCAGACAATATATCAATCCTCTAGTCAATCAGTTCACACATACACACATGAACACGAAGATACACATGCACACATATACCAAATATATAGACACTGAAAAAGGGACGTAGACACACAAACATAAATGTGCATGAAAGTATACACACACCTATTCATATGTTTGTATGTGCATGCGTGTGATTACACTTACAGATAAATGTGTAATATGTATGCGTGTGTGTGTGTGTGAGTGTACACACACACACACACGCGCGCACACACATACACACACATACACACACACACACACACACACACACATACACACACATATATATATATATATATATATATATATATATATATATATATATATATATATATATATATATATATATATATATAGGTGAAAAAGTTGGTATGATATATATATATATATATATATATATCAAATGGATGTCTTATAAAACTATTCCGTACATACAATAACAGCCATACCAACAATCCAACACACCTCCATCATCAGCTGCCCCATGCATATCCCTATGGTTTCGACGCCTTGGCAGTACCATTCAATCCGGCGATGTCAACAGCACTAAAATAAGTGTTATTTGGGAACAAACATACCTTAGATATCACTACATTAATTCAATCTTAATTCTAGAAAGGATTAAACCGTAACTTTAATAATTAAACTACAACAAAGAAACCACATTTACTGAGTACAAACACAGTATCAGTAAATTTATAATTATTTAAGTAAACCTATTACTAACTCCTAAATTATCTAACTAAATTGCAACCTAGCCCTTGAAATCCATACAGATAATATTTTCACCAGTCTTCCATAGTTATTAATTTAAAAGTTAAAGCTTTCATATTCTATTCCTTCGAAAACAAAGCAAACTCGACTGAACTTAACTAATAATATAATTCTAAGTGAATTACTCTATTGTATATCCCAGAAGTTAATAATTAAAACACTCCATACGGATTAATGTTAAACTTATACCAGTAGTTAATAGATAATACTAAAATATCGTTATTATATCAGAAACTAATAAAAGGATACGTATAATTAACAATTATTATTAAAACCTATATGTATGTATGCATGTATGTATGTATGCATGTATGTATGTATGTATGTATGTATGTATGTATATGGAAACAACGCCGAAATACTAAAGAGTAGATCTATTCAATAAAATCGTCATTGGTTTCAATCAGACGTCTTCATTGGCCTCCAGACGACTTCGAAATCTCCTGCAACTCTTCTGGACGGTCTCCTTGTTTAAGTTGGTCAATGCTGCCATAACCCTTGCCTTCAGTTCATCTTTGGTGTTACAAGGAGTTTTGTTGGTCTCTCGCTCAACTGCGCCCCACACATAATAACCAAGGAGGTTGCAGTCTGGGGAGTCAAGTGGCCAGATGTTAGGAGTGGTGTGATCGCAGATATTGTTTGACAGCCACGACTGGGTTCTCTTGGTTGTGTGGTATGGTGCAGAGTTCTGTTACCAGCAGCCACCCTCTTGACCCAGGGCAGCACTACCTCCGCTAGCCACTTGATGTAAACCTACGTGCTGAGTGTGAGGCCATGTGGGAAGATGAATGGTGGCATAACGTCGCCATCATTAGTGATCGCTCCAAACATCATAATGTTGATTTATGTTTGATTTTTTATCACTCTTTGCTACATGTCCTTAGATTGCACTGTCTTCAGATGGACAGCCAAAACACTCTGAAATGTTTGTATTGGAGCTTTCGGCGCGAATGCCAAGCAGTACAGCATGTCATTTCCAAATTTCTGGCAGAGTAAATTACGTCATGGTGCTGGCTTTTCCCCCAGACGGTGACCAACTGACCCTACTATACTGTGTAGTCGACAAAATCAAAAACAATGTGCATGCGCAAAAATAAAAATATAAATGATGACAATTTACCTATCGCACCGTGTATGTGTGTGTGTATATATATATATATATATATATATATATATATATATATATATATATATATATATATATATATATAGTAAAAAGCATAATTGTGCTTAGTAAAGAGGTTTAAAATCCACAGGTGTAAGCACAAGAGAGAGGGAAGGGAGTAAGAAAGAAAGAGAAGAATGAATGAATGAATGAATAAGGGGTGGTGAATGGTGGGTGAGAGGGGAAAGAGCGAATAAAAAGAAAACAATGGTGAGATGAGAGTAAAACCTTGTATATACTTGCAAACTAAGTTACACACACAGTAACATATACATACACATGC
This sequence comes from Octopus bimaculoides, assembly GCF_046866305.1. Taxonomy (NCBI): domain Eukaryota; kingdom Metazoa; phylum Mollusca; class Cephalopoda; order Octopoda; family Octopodidae; genus Octopus; species Octopus bimaculoides. Next base: position 4,335,767 of record NC_142932.1, on the reverse strand, counting down.
GCACATACACATGCGCACATACACATACTCACACATATGCGCACACGCACGCATGCACACTCACACACATACACGCACGCGCACACATGCAAACACACACAGACATGTACATTGTAACATACCAATAAAAATTTGAAATTTTACACACTCCAAGTGCAGCAGCAGCAGCGACAACGGGTTAGGAGACGTGGCTGAGGGGAGGGTAATAGTGCTACTAAGAACAATCACACACACGCACACACACACACACCCACCCGCCCACCTACACACACACACACACACACACACACACACACACACACACACACACACACAGACGCATGCACATTTAAGATTTCCGGACAATGGACACGAGTTAGAATAAGAGAAGTAATAAACGAGTGAAGAACGAATATATAGTGCGTGTGTTTATTCAGCAAAAAATAAAAATGACCGTCTCGAAATACAACATTATGTTTCAACACACGGCTTCACATCAACAATTTTGCAACACAAACTCATAATATATAATATAATAGAAGCTACTTGTAAGGAGACCAGCTGGCAGAAACGTTAGCACGCCGGGCGAAATGCTTGGCAGTATTTCGTCTACCGTTACGTTCTGAGTTCAAATTCCGCCGATGTCGATTTTACCTTTCGGGGTCGATAAATTAAGTACCAGTTACGCACTGGAGTCGATAGAATCGACTTAGTCCCTTTGGCTGTCTTTGTTTGCCCCCTCTGTGTGTAGCCCCTGTGGGTAGTAAAGAAATAAGAAACTACTTGCACAAGGTTTCAGACCGTGAAATCGAACTCTAAATCACTTGGTTGCGAGTTTCATTTCTTAACCATCCATACTTACACCATGATAATACTTTGGTGATATACATTTAGAATTTTATAAAATATTACTGTCACTGTAAAATTATATTGTAATCGAAGTATTTGCATGTAATACACACTTTGTCGTACACATTTTGTAATGAACAGAGAGATTACGTTACAAGAAAGCCTGCAAAAGTACGAGTGTAGAGTTACACATTAAAAAGTCCAGGAATTTGTTTCCATTGTCTTATTTTATTCCCTCCAATACCTAATTCCCATTCTAAGTGATTAACTGTTCGGGTCTTTGAAACATTATCTTCATGGAGAATAAATACAAAACCAAGATTTCAGAAATAAATGGCTAAAATATTCTACAGGCCAATATTCATCTATGATGTATCGATTAACGTAGACAGTGTTTTTATATGACACTCGTCTTGTTATATGAATATGTTGGTGTTATGATAAACATTGCCACACGTGTATGTACGCACGCATATGCATATGTATACAGACGTACTTTTCTAAACACACAAAAAATATATATATGCATGTGTGTATGTATGTGTGTGTGCGTGCGCGCGCGCGTCTGTGTGTTTATTTCGTATGTGTGTGTGTGCGTGTGTGTGTGTTTATTTCGACACTTTTCAAAGCTGATAAAGCCAAAACTACGGTTAAGTAACTGCGTTTCATGTAATCGATGTTTGAAGGGGTACAAGCATCTTGAAAAAGAAGAGTGCGATTAATTACGAAGACTACGGCTTGAATTCCTTCAGAAAACAGTTGCTTTATACCTTTAGTTCTTTAGGCCTTAGAGTTTCTATTGACACCAACCTATGACATTTCTTTAGACCTTAAGACTAATTCCTATTAACTTTTCTGTAAGCCCTACGAAAATGTAAAATATATTGATAAACATTTCAGCTACCCTCCTATTATAGCTAAGAACTTAGTTCTTAACATTAAACGTAAACTCACGTTTTTCTTCATCTAGAGAAATGGATAGCGGTCTTAATCATAAAATCTTTTATAACCCTCCTCCTCCTCCTCCTCCTCCTCCACAATATCTAGTTGTAAGAATAGGTCACGCAATATTTTATGGCCCGTCTCGCCCGTCTCATCTAAATGTTAGAGCAAATATAAGTAGAAAATTCTTGCCCTTATCAGATATTCACTTCCCCAGAAAACCTTCGCATACGATATTCAGTAGGCACACAAATTTACATATTCCTGTACATCAGTGTAAAGATCTATATCAGTAAACAACCGATGACTCGGACCAGTCCTAGATGCACATACAGAGATAAATTTAAATATCGTATAGGGTAGGTAGGCGATATATCCTGCGTGGATAGAGAAGCACAAGTAACGCAAAATAATGGCAGCGGCCAGACAGAGACTCAATGCTACATAATATATATAAGGTCTGTTGAAAGAAAATTTAAGATACAACAGACATCTTTCTACTTTTAGCCACCCCACGAAGAGACATAAAAATCCTCTCGGGTTTAAGGACGCGAACATCAACTACAATATCAAATAGATGGTCCATTTTAAGACTATATCTTACATTAACAGGTCAAAGAAATGTTCCATATACTCGCTTGAAAAACTCTATCAATAAATAACCTAAGAACCTCCAGGGACTGTATAAATACCAAAAGTGAGATTTGTTTTCATTATGTTGACATCGAGTAAATCTTAACGGAATTATTAAAGATAAACCACTGGCCAGACCCATAACCCATTCCATTGATGGTTTATGAAATTTTCGACACTCGTAAAAGACTACCTATGTTTGTTGTGGATTAAATATCTCCTCTTCTTGATCACTCTCTGTCTTTATCAAAATACGCTTGCTCATTGAAACCTGAATTACATCAAATGTCGAAATAAATCTAATATTTCGACCAGGAAACCCATCAATATCATCATATCTACTCAAAATATATTTGTCCGCTTCATAGTACAAGATATCTAATGCAGATTTCGCGCAGCGGGCTCCACCTCAGAACTTTTATAACATGATAAAATACTGTAAAGCGTTATTGTAAAATTCTATATATTTATTACGTTTAAGGTGACCTAGGTGCTGAGCTGACAGAATTGTTACCGCGTCGCACAAAATGCTTAGCGGCATTTCTTACGGCTTTTTACGTTCTAATTTCAAATGCTACGGAGGTCGAATTTATCCCATCCTTTCGAGATCAATCAAATAAGTACCAATAGAATCAATTAAGTAGAATCAAATAAATATCAGTAATCGAGTAACCCCAATTTCTCCATGCAGCTTGTCTTGTATCAAAATTAGAAAGTTTTATGAATAAGATGACCGTCGTTTTCAGTTGATAAATACGTTATTATAATATTTTCTCTGCCATACATGTATTCATAGTTAGCGTATAGAGTCTCGTGTAGGTATAGCTGAGTGTTTAAGACGTTTGCTTCACAATCATGACATCCCAAGTTCGATCGCACTATATGGAATCCTGGACATCATATTCCATAGCCTTCAGGTCGACACAAGCCTTGTGAATAAACTTGGATCGGCAGAAACTGTGGAAACTTATCACAGGAACTGGACCTGTAATTCAAGGCTCCAGTTATGTTACATGGTGTATCAGCGTCAGGTTTATTCTGTTGGCAAATTACGTCAAGTATACGTGTGTTTGTAGAATGCTTAATCACTAACACTGCAACAATTCAATGTGTTTAGGTCATAGAACAACAATAATACGTATTATAGAACTGAGAAGTGATTCATTTGACTAAATAAATAAGAATCAAAATGAAACTTCACCTTTGATACCGATCTATGAATGGCTGAAACCGCCACTTGCTCTCCGAATATTTCTGATTTGTGTGGGTATTTAAAAAAACAATCATTTATATATTAAAAAAGGACATATCGCATTGTACATTTTAAACAAAGAATCAGAATTTTTTATGTTGGCAAATAATGTCACTCCCCCACCACCCTCTCCCTCTCTCTCTCTCCCTCTCTCTCTCCCTCTCCCTCTCTCTCCCTCTCTCTCTCCCTCTCCCTCTCTCTCTCCTCTCTCTCTCCCTCTCCATCTCCCTCTCTCTCCCTCTCTCTCCCTCTCTCTCCCTCTCTCTCCCTCTCCCTCTCTCTCTCTCTCTCTCACTCTCTCTCGCACACATTCTTGCTCTTCTAATTTTTCTCTTTCATTAATTTTCTCTCTCTCTGTCCCCCTCCCTCTGCCCCTCTCTCTCTCTGTCCCCCTCCCTCTCCCCCCTCTCTCTCAATGTAACTGTCTCTTTCTTTTCACATCCTTCACATTTCTAAAGCTAAATTCAAATCAAGTCAAACGGTGTATTTCCTCTTCCCCATCCTCCTCTTCCTCCTCCTCCTGATTCATTTCCTTCTTTCTCTCTTCCTTTCTCGCTCTTTCACCCACTCTCTTATTCATCCTCTCTCTCTCACTCTCACTCTTAATTCGATAAATTACAATATTTACGATATTTTTTTGCATATTTTGAGGCGTTTGTGGAGGAAGAAGATGAAGTCACAGAAAAAAACATCTTGAGGTCATATTTCTCAGTAATTTCATCACATTCATTTGAAAGCTACCCGAAGATGCAAGGAAAACTGTATTTATAACTAATAAATAAGTAGAGGCGTTTTTTCCCCACTTTTTCCATTTTTTCGATGCATTTGTGGAGACAGAATATACTGTCGCAGAGTTCTAAGATTTTACACCAGTTATTCTGATGTCCATTTACAACTTTCCCGCACTATTCTCCTATCACACAATCGAAAATCGTGAAAAACCACTCCACCCTAATATTCATTTTACTTCAAACAGTCATTTATTTTCAAATACGGTGAAGGTGACAATTAATGTATATTTATGATAGAGGAAAAGGAAACTGAATTGAAATAATCGGTGAAAGCACGTGGCCTAGTCGTTAGGTGTCAAGGGTAGACGATCATTATGTTGTAGGTTTCGGCTGTCTAAATGCCTCGTAGACCCGAGTAACCTGTCTAATAACGAGGCCTTAGGCTCAATCCAAGCTTTTTTTAATATTTAAAGAAGAAAATATGCTATTGGTTCTACTTTTTTTTATCGAGTCAACAGAGTGGTCTTAGAAGGATTAATGGGGCCGCAAAGCAATGCCTCTTTTCTCGGCCCCTTTAATATTCCCAGTATTCCATCGGTACTTTATCGATTCCGAAGGAATGGAAGCAAAGTCGACTTAGGAGCAATTTGAACTCAGGACATACACTGCCAAAAAATATACCTCAACGAAGTCCATTGGACAGTCAATGACTGCCAGTTTGTAATCTTGCTGTCACTGGTCTGTCTTTATCAAGTCTAACCCAATCAATTTTCATTCAGTTTCGAATGAAAAATATAAGTTTTCTAGTCGTAGCATGGAATGTTGGGAAGTGGGGTTGCTTAAAACGTAACTAACCTTAACATTATATCATACATGTTATAAAGCTTGTGATATTGTGGCGTCTAAATGAAAGAAAAAAGTTCTTTATCTATATGTGTATTTCCCTAATTTATCCATCTGCAAGTAGTATCTCACCAAATTTCCTTTCTCTCTAAGTATGCATGCATATATGTATCTTGTTCTCTTTTTTTAAATTCGTTCAGTTCAAAAAGAAGAGCTTATCTGTTGCCAACATTGCGGAAGGATACACGACAATAGCTATAGTAGTGAAATATATGTCCATAGTTCTAGTATCTCTTAAAATTAGAATGACCTTTTCAAGGCAAAATGTTGGAGTTTCACTTTATTCATTTCAATTAATATTAGACTTCTAATATTCAAGAATTATAAGATTCTGTTCCTATGGAGAAGTGAAATTATCCAAATGAAACAATGTTTTCCTTTTCGATTCCATTAACATCTGCCCTTATGTGATATAATATTACCTTCAATATGAACGGTCAGTGGTGTGAATGCATCCTGACTTACTTAAAGTTCTCTCTACTACTAAGTATAAGAAAATAATCTCTTCCCTTAATATCTAAAAAGGCCATTTTAAGTTTGAGTGATGCCAGAACTATGGGCATATCATATTTCACTTCTATCTCTACTGTTCTGTATCCTGATATTTTGTTCCATCATCAAGAATATAATTTAAGAACGCATAACTAACACTTGAATCTTCAGTTCGTTTCACTCACCTGTATAGATAACAACTTGAATAAGCCGCACAAAAATTCCCAGCTTTGGATGAATGTATTTTTCAATTGATTTAATATAAATCAACAAAATATACATAAGTGATTCATCAAAAACACATGTCAGAATGGACTTTGATGTTTGAGGAAAAAAATACTTAAATATACTTTGAAAATATATAATTCATCATTCTTCATTGTGATATCTGTTATGCATATATATATATATATATATATATATATATATATATATATATACAGGGTGGCCCAAAAGTAGGTTTACAGTTATCACGTAGACACTTTGAATTTCTTTTAAAACATTTTATTACGTTTAAATTTCTACCTTACAAACTGAAAAGGGTACTTAACAACTTAACAAAATTAACTAAATTAGCATAGAATAATGGCTTTATATTTTTTTATATAATCCAGATCTAAACTGTTAATATATGAATGCAAAAGATATCGTTGAATAACTGTAAACCTACTTTTGGGCTACCCTGTATATACATGATAGCTAAATAGCTAGCTAGATGTATTACTTTATATTATATTATGTGTATATATATAATGTGTATATGTATGTATGTATATATATGCAATTTAATATTTCGAGTTTTATCATGCTGTCTCATCCAGAAATGACATGTCAACTCTCGATCAATCATTTTTTATGTTCAATATCTCAAACATGACCAATTAACAACAATTTATTTTAACACTTTGAAACTTACTCAGTGACTGCCTATACGGCTTCTATAAATCTATAGCCACAGATCTGCTGTCTCATGTCAACCAACAGTGGTCATTTGCTCCTGAAAGGGTCTGTGGAAGCAATATTCGTTGCTCTTGACTGCACAATATAACTGGTTGTGCCATCATAAACAGAGACTTCAGAGATTTCTCTGGAAGTTACATGGCAACAGAGATAATCGCTGTGCTGTGGCAACATTCTTATGAATCTTTCATTACGAGTAACTAGAACAATTGGTACTTTCGCCGAGTGCAGTCAATCAATTAACAATCAACACCGAAGAGAAGCCAAAGTGTGAAACGGTTTCAGTGGTGACTTTTTTTTACAAGATACCGTACATTCATACATTAAAAATTGTCCAGCTCTTGCCAATATTGCACCCATTCTTCGCGTCTGTTCACTTGTTGCAATAAGTTGAACACAGAATGGGCTTTGTGGAATTTGTCTAGACACTCACTCTGTTTGACACTTATATGTAATGTGTAAGCAATCAACTAGCCTGGAATGCTTTGGAAAACTGATATCCTCACTCTTGACTACAATATTTACTTGTGATATGGCAAGCCAGTTTCATACTTATTTCGCAATCCTTATATTTAAATTCGCATCTGTATGTTATTATCTGTAAAACGTCAATAAATTATACCAGTTTCCAAATTCACTTGTGCCTTATCCAGAGTTCTAGTGAATGCTTCCAAGTTGATAATGTATATTTTACTTTGATATTTGTATAGCATTCTTTTTATGATTCGATCCAGCCATGATGCATTATAGAGGAAATCCCTCTATTCATTCCAGGGTTATAGGTCAGTATGATTTGAAGAATTCATCTGTGAGCAGCTCTTTCTGTTAGAATGATTGGTTCCTTTCATTCTCTGATATAAGACTTACGGGTTGGAATTCAACACTGCTAATAATGATTCGTTGATGTAATCTATTTCGGTGTTTATTATGATATCAGCGCTTTATTTATATTATCTATACCACCTATTGTAGCTTTTAAGAATTTTTGAATATATCTAGAATTAACTGGTATTACAAGGGTTGGAATAACACTTGCTATCTGAGATAGAAACTTATTTCAGGCAACAAATGATATCTGCTATAGGAGCTGTTAAGCTGTACAGAGAGTCTAAGCTTGAATGATTTTTTTTTCTCATAGTATATCACATACATTAACCAGATAAAAGCTAAACAGAATAAGGTCCCTGAAATTATAGAGGAGCAATTTAAACTAATTTTACTGAAGTCTTCTGTGCTTCCCCATTTGATACAGGCGTGCCTCGCGTATTTTTGTATGTAGGTCAACTTTTATGCATCTAAATACGTTTGTTTGAATGTAATTATATATGTGTATATGTTATCATTCATTTCCTACAAGGAAGGAGACGGTTCTTAACAATGAAACAAAAGCTCCATTACTAGAAATTGGATAACAACGATAAGTTGGACTTTGAAAATTATGGCCTAGCAATTTTGCTATAGTTTGTATTTCTAGAATGTACTAGCTGATCGCTTTCTTTGCTTGAAAATCCTTAACTTTCCGAGGTTGTCGCTTAAGTTTTTTCTAACATAACTGTGCACACCAATATTTATAGGTATAAATATGAAATTATAATCTAGGTAGAGAAACTATACGTTTTAAAGGGTTTATTCATATATATTAACATTCTCATTGATATTTTGGACATAATTTCGCATCTCCAATGCAGTTGGATATTATAATTGTGCATAATTTATTTTATTTTCTGTACCAAACAACTAATCAGACGCATTTCATAGATGTATTTGTTAACTAAAATTGTATCCACAGTGGAATGAAAAAAATTATTACTTTTAATGATAAATTCTTGTCCCAGTAATCAGTAGTATATATATTAAAGATACAGTCGGGGTGTCATCTATGGATTTCTCATAAGCTCGGTATAGTGAGTTTCTTGTTTTTTTAACTTTAACATATAGGTCTAACATCTGTAAGACTTCTTATTTCTGCTCCTGTACACTCTCTTTTTCTCTGACCCATATCCTTTTCTGGCTTGTTATGCTTATATTTTATAGTTGCTTTGAGAGTTGTTTCCTCCATTATCCTTTGTATTATGTATGCATAATGATATATTATCTTCGCAGTTTGTATTAATAAACAGATCGTGTTTGCCTGAGAATGTTGCAGCCAAAGACAATCGTTTCAAAAAAGATATATGGTCAGCAATGAAGACGGAAGGCCCATCAAATTCTTCCAATGAGGGCATAAATCATAAAGAGGTTAGAGACTGCAGTTACACTGGGCTATATGTTGTTGACAGGAAACACATTTCCTGATGTCTGTAACAAGCTTCAAAACATCAGAATACCAAGGCTTTCAAGACATGTATAGAAAGTATTCTTCTCTTTGCAGCCGAAACCGGATCTATAAAGACAGACCTTCAAGATGACCTTGATGCTACGTGCAGCAGGTTTCTCATGAGAGCGCAGAATATCTCATAGCCTAAGGACAAATCAAAAGTGGAGATTTGTAGACTCATTATACACATTTCTACTATTATTACTCGACGCTGAGAAGTTTTTGCTTGCCATGACGTTGAACAGCAATTCTATATAAGTTGTTTCATTTTAGAAATTTCCACACACTAATAAAAAGTTAAAATCCCTTACCTACATTTCTGTTATTGGCAGAGAGATACAATATACCATTGAAACTCTACCAAAGATAATGGGAGCCAAAGATAACCTATGTAGTAGTATGATATTTATAAATGCATCAGCCGCTGGAAGATGTATGCATGAATATGCATGTATATATACATATATATATATATATATATATATATATATATATATATATATATATATATATATATATATATATATATATATATATATATATATATATATATATATATATATATATATCTGAAATGAAGTTTAAAGATGGAATAATACATCATTTCTATTCTGTATAAGTCGGACTTCTTTTTTTATATGCATACATATGTACATTTTTGTATTAGATGTATTTAATACTTTTTGTATATCGACTTACCTAACTTGCTTGTCCTTACATTTACTCCTCTACCTGCTCAAGTTCAAATCTCTTGAGCACTACGAAGTGTATTCTATACAGAGAATACCTGTCTTTAATCTATAAACAATATATATATATATATATATATATATATATATATATATATATACGCATACGAACATATGCACACGCACAATATACACACGCATATATATATATATATATATACATATATATATATATACGATGTATATACGATGTATATGTACGTGCATATTAATCGTTTGCAAGTCAATATGGAGTTTTTGTGTTAGTAGCATGATTTTCTCACTTTAAATTTATCTCAATATAATTCGGAGCTAGCATTGCATGTTACGGCGTTTCATACACGAATACGTTATGTAAATAAAGTGATCGAAGATAGAGGAAATAGGTAATGGGTGTATATGCATATTTTAGGAGTCATTGCTCTTTCATCAGCACCACATACAACCTATCAATTATCCACGAACGGATTTCTTCAAAACCCACTAAATTTCGCAGTGTAACACAATTGGATACACCAATTTCCATATTAAACACATTCCTGGCAACTCGTACGTGCATATTAATTGCTAGCAAGGACATAGTATTTTGTTTCTCAACTATAATATACTAGCTGGCTTCATGCCGTAAAAAATACGACTAATTGTTGTATTTTATATATAAAGAAGGTACAAAATAAGGTACATAATAATGACAGAGACAAACATTCACATACTTCCCTTGTACACGCGCACACATACACATATGTGCTCACACAGAGTTGAAACGCTGATTTTTATTTTTCCACCCCTTCCTTCGTTAGTCATCTATCACTCCTTTCTTCCTCATTGATATGTTGTGACGGAGAAAAACAGAAGATACACGACTTGCTCTTTGCTACTTCCTCTCTCTCTCTCTCTCTCTCTCTCTCTCTCTCCCATTGCTATTACTTTCTCTCACTCACTTTCTGTCAGGGCTATTACTCTCACTACGTCTCCTTCACTGAATTATTATTTACTCTCATCTCCTTTCACTTACGCTCATTATTATATTAGGAGATTACCAAGTATCTTAACGGTTTACAAGTTGATATTGTGTCGTGTGTACGTACCATGAATATGCATGTATGTAGTTATATGTGTGAATATGTGTATGTATGCGGTTGTTTGTGCATGTTAGTGTGTATGTGTATTTTTGCATATATAGGAATAGTTATAGATAGATAGACAGAGAGAGAGAGAGAGAGAGAGAGAGAGAGAAAGAGAGAGAGAGAGAAAGAGAGAAAGAGGGAGATATTATATACGTATGATGTTCAATATTCCAATATTTGCAATTATCGTACTGCTTTGAGCAAAAGTTATTTGTAATCCATCTGCTCGGAGTGATTTTTGTAGGAAGAATGAAACCTTCTTAAATCAGAAGAAAACCTTGACTCCGTTCATTGAAAGCGAGAACAATTGAAATTTGTTTCATGACAGAATAAAAACATTAATGGCAATAGAAACTTTATAAACAGAAACTCTATAAATCGTATCTTTATAAACAGAACAATCCACATTGTAAAGTAAAAGGCAGGGATTATCATGAAATCGAATCAGGAATACAACGAAATCTTAATAATACAAAGAATATATGGTGGATTGATACATAAACGCCTATGCAAACAGGAAACAATCAAGAAAATTCTTCCTGTCTATTCGGAAGACTTTTGGGCTCACAGAACTTTACCAATTTGCGAACGGAAAGCTGAATCCAATTTTAAAAAGGTGCTATACTGCAAAAGTTACATGAATATTACGAAAATTTTCTAATTCTTCCGTCGAACACATCACAGTGAATTGAAAATATTCGCATCAATTCGTTACATTATATCTGGATGTTTTTCTGTCGGTCTCGAAAATGAAGGCCAACGAACCTGCATGATCAAATAAAACACCAGGGTAAAGTATGAAATGTAGTTATCAAATCCAACTCACTAGAATGCATTACATTATCATCCGTATGTGGGGCGAAGCAAAGTATTCGTTGATTTGTAACAATGTTTTCAAACAGAGAGCACACACTGCGGTAAATTACTGAGATTTTTCTCTTCTGTTGCTGGAGAAATTCTTGCAAAATTTCCTAATAGAATGATTCCCACTCCAGAATAAATTCATCCGGAAAGCCAATGAGGATTTTAACTCGACCATGAA
>NC_142932.1:4291312-4318812 GCF_046866305.1 Octopus bimaculoides | reverse complement strand
TTAGGGAATGAAGTAGATAAAATTCAGGTTACATATGTTATATATAGGTTACATTAGATATATATGTTACATATAGGTTACAGTAGATAAAATCCAGGTTACATAGGTAGCGGAACCTCGGAGGTAGTAATTATCGAAACGAGAGGTAGTCCACAAGCTACTCTGCAGGCCAAAGATACCTTTATTACTTTATTATATGAAGTTTACATTGTCGTTAGGAGATCCTGTGTTAACTCGCAGGGGATTCAATCGAAACACATATGTACATATATATATATATATATATATATATATATATATATATATATATATACATTTAAAGATTTTAAATATAGGGTAAAAATTAAATATTATTTTTTTTTACCAGCGGCCAGCATGAGTAAAAATTCTGTAAACAGCAAATATCATTAAGTGGTTCCCCAACACGCTAGAAATGGGAGTTAAATCCCAAACCATCAAGCAGCTATTCTTATTTTGGAACATTGAAAAAAATAAGAATAGCGTTTTCGTGGTTTGGGATTTAACTCCCATTTTTAATGTGATGGAAGACCACTTAGTGACTTTCCCTCAGTGTATAAATAATCTTACACACACACACGCACACACACACACACACACACACACATGCACACACACATACATACATATACATATATATATATATATGCATGTATATATGTATATGTATGTATGTGTTTTAAATGGCTTATAACACCTTCCACGATGCAATTGTTTTTGTTTCAGCACATGATCTCAGACCAAGTCACTTGCTATGCATGTACATCTCCGTAATATATGTATACTAATACACCTGCTTGTTGTTTATATACCTGTCTTCGTCTTTTGTTTTTCTGTAAATTTCAACTATATATTTATGTAAAGGATTCTGGAAAGAATCGGGTACTCAAATGTTATCAAATCTAATGCTATTATCTTTGATTTCTCGGATTTTCGGGGCTAAAGAAGTTCTGCTTGCCCTATGTATTAATTTGAAGGATGATAAATGGTTGCGAAAGTGTTGCTTCAGATTTACGGAGCAGCCTGCATAAACATACGTATTCGTGTCAGTCACCACATTCCACATATAAACTAAATTTTCTGCCATACGTCGACCGGAAGTCAGACATGAGTCTTTATCCAAACAGTCGCATCGAGTTTTTGTTTTGTCATGACATTATTATTATTACGGGTGGGCCTTCTTGTCACTGTAAGCCCAATGGGGTCGAGGGTCAGGTAGTTATTAATGTTCATATAGCTACTCCTAGGAGTAATGGGCCCGTTAGTAAGGCACTTATCATTACTATTATTTGCTAAATACTCTCCTTCTCATATCCAGTAATAGCAAAGTTATCCCAGAGAGAACGAGTGAAAAAAAACTAGAAAATTCTTCCGTAATTATAACCTTGACCTTAGTTTCGAACAAGGAACTAAAATCGCTAATTTCTTGTCACATTAAACCTTAAATCGAGATTATCTCTGTAATATAAATGAAGAGTAGTACCCTAATAATAGTACTTGATTTTTCTCTGCATGACTTATATTTATAATAAAAACAATTCAGTTTCAGGTGAATACCTATTTCTCTTATAAGCATATTTGTATACCATCTATATTGCATTTGTATTTATATTTAACCTCCTACCTTATATTTCTTTACCAGGAAAAAAAACATTCGTACATGATATAGTCATTCTACAATTATTAGACCTAATCATCATTGTTCAAATGAAATCCTCTCCCTCCATAACCACCATCTCCTGGTTTACCCCATATTCTGAACGATATCTCGTCCCGTCTCTCTTCGAAACTTAACCTTTAACAGGGGTATGCTGCCCTCATATCTGTACTTAATTGCCACTATTTCCTTTGCCGCGAATTCACTTCTAGCTATTCATCTCTCTAACCCCAGGGTGATAACACGAATAACAGTAAAACACATAAAAAATACATGTATTATTACCTACACTTCATTTCTAGTCGTTGATAACGAACCACTTAATTGTCTCCAACCTACATCCAAACCGGCCACTCGCTAGATTGGTGACCGTGCATCTCATCTTACCCCCACCTCACAACACCATAACAAATAGAATCAATCTACCCAACACTTCCAACACCAACACCAACACCAACACTAACACCACTACCACCACCAACAACACCACTATCCAACACTACCATCAACACCATGAACACCATCACGGCCATTGCCTCTGTCCCCTTCACCATAAGTATTACCACCAAAAATGCGAACAATCTATTAATTTCTAAACTGATTCCGAGGAGAAATCTTATATCTTCAATAAATTGCAGCATCATAGTATCTACAATAACTAATACTATTGCCACTAAACTCATCCCTATAGCAACTATCATTACCACCACCACTACCAGCATCACCTCCACCGCTACCGCTGCCACAACCGATGTTAAAAACGAAACCTCAAATCCTTTTGCAACCTTATCTCCCCTCCCCTCTCTACGTAAACCACTATCCACACCACCATCCCCACTATGCTAGAAACATATTGTTTCTAGCGTAGGTATAAGGCTTAAAATCTAAGAAATGAATTAATCGATTAAGTCACCCCCAGTACTTGACTAGAAATTTATTTTATCGATCTCGGGATGATAAAAGGTTAGGTCGACTTTGGTTGGAGCTTTTGAAATCAGAACATAAAGACACGGAACAAATGTTACAAAACATCTTTTTGACGATTCTATAAGTCCACCGAGTTATTGACATTACACTTTAAAGCCAATATCTGTTACTTCCTTTTCACAGCAACCATCACATCACTGCAGGTATCATAATCAGAATTACTGTCATAATATTCTTTTCTTCATAAGACTTGTATATCAACTACCACAACAAAACCACACCACTACACCAACCTACTCCTCCACCAACTCCGAAAAGCGGATAAAAAATGGAAAACAAACAAAATCTATTAAATAAAAATATAAACAATATTATTTTTTTTATTCTCATTCAAGGTGGCGAGTTGGTTGAATCATTAGCACGCCGAGTAAAATGCTTACCGGCATTTCGTCCCTCTGCACGCTCTCAGTTCAAATTCCGCCGAGGTTGACTTTGCTTTCATCCCTTTCGGAGTCGATAAAATAGGTACTAAGTAGTTGAGTACTGGAGTCGATATAATTGACTCCGAAATTGCTGGCCTTGTGCCAAACCTTGAAATCATTACTACATTCTCATTCCCATCTTATAAAAGTCTAAGGTCAAGTTCAATCATCATTTTACAACTTGTTATAGTATTTCGTTCTAAATATCAGTTTCTTAAAAGTGGTAACCCAGTACAAAAGACGACGATAATAATGGTAATAGATTTTAACAATGGCACAAGGCCAGCAATTTCGGGGGAGGGGGTAAGTCGATTACATCGTCCTCAGTAATCAACTGATACTTATTTTACCGCCCTCGAAAGGATGAAAAGCGAAGTCGACCTCAGCGAAGTCGACCTCAGCGAAGTCGACCTCAGCGAAGTCGACCTCAGCGAAGTCGACCTCAGCGAAGTCGACCTAAAGACGAACGAAATGCTGCTAATAATTTCGTCCGTAGTTCTAACGATTCTGTCAGCTCGCTACCTTAGATAATAATAATAACAACAACAACAACAATAATAATAATAATAATAATAATAATAATAATAATAATAATAAGAAGAAGAAGAAGAAGAAGAAGAAGAAGAAGAAGAAGAAGAAGAAGAAGAAGAAGAAGAACAACAACAACAACAACAACAACAACAATAGCAATAACATAAAGGAGAATGAAAATAATAATAATAATAATAATAATAATGATAATAATAATAATAATAATAAAAGTAAAAAATTATAATAACAACAATACCAACAGTAGTAATTGTTATAATAACAAGAATTATAGCTACAACAGCAAAAACAATATTGATAAAAATTATAAAGAAATTATATCAAAAGAAGAAAAATGAAACTGTTTCAAGAAAGTGACATGTAAATTCTTCATGAACTAATAAACAAACTTAATTAAAAACAAAACAAAGCAAAAACAAGATTGAACAATAAACGAATAAACCAAACGAGAGAAGAAAAACTAGAATTTCAAAGTAACATTATGTCAAGAATGCCAAGACATAAAAAGACGTTTCGGATTTTTTTATTAATTATAATTTTTATAATTTTTTCTTCACATTTCCTTCAGTGCAGATGAATTTTGCAATCACTTAAGTGCAATGCAATCAATTTTGACAGTAAAATTGCGTTTTCTTGTACTGAATACCACTCTGATATCATAACAAAAATGAAACTAGGGAGAGAGTACTCTCAATCAAAAGGCCGCCATCTTGAAAAAAATTTATAACGTGTTAATAATTTTTTTTCTATTGATCTTCATTTAAACTCATTATTAGTTCATAAATATCGTATAACTAGTAATTATTATTGTTGAAATCATTAATTATTGTGCGCGCACACGCACACGCACTGACACACATAAGTGTGTGTGCATATACATTCCAGAAGAACTGTTCCTCATATATATGTGTTTATATGTTTGAGTAAATGTAGGGATAAGCAAGCTAGACAGGTCAATATATAAAGTGTATTAAATACCAGAAATACAAAAACTGTATATATGCTTACACCCAAAAAGGTCCAACTTACACAGAATAGAAATGATATCGAGAATTAAAGGCGTCGAAGGAAAGCATTATAAATACAACTGCTTCTGAAGGCTCAGTGGTCCGAAATAATGTTTGTAGATTGATTCCATCGTCGGATGAGACGAGTCTCCGTCTTCAGGAAAGGCACTTTACATTTGAAGTGTTGAAAGTAAAAAGTTAAAAGTTGAAAGATAGAAATTTGAACTGATATATATGTGTGTGTGTGTGTGTATGTGAGTGTGTGTGTGTTTGTGTGAGTGTGTAATCCAAATAATAAGAAAAATAAATATTTTAACACATCGTTCATGATTCGCTACAAACGTTCCAGTACCAACTCTGCTTGCAACGCAAGTTTACGTAAAAAATCGAAGAGAGACCAGAACTCGGGTCAAGTGCTTCTATGGAAATAGCCAACCTTTATTACCTACCAGGACCCAAAATACCTATCTATCTATCTATCTATCTATCTATCTATCTATCTATCTATCTATCTATATATATATATATATATATATATATATATATATATATATATATATATATATATGCACACACACACACACATATATATATACACATATATATGTATAAATATATATGAGAGACATACATATATACATACATACACCCACATATATACACATACGTGTGAGTATATATATATATATATATATATATATATATATATGTATATATGTGTACGTGTGTGTATATATATATATGTGTGTGTGTATATGTGTGTGTGTGTATGTGTGTATGTGCGTGTGCGTATGTGAATGTGCGTATATATGTGTATATACACGTGTATCATATAGGCGTATGTGGTGATATATGAATGTGATAAACAGACACACTCAGGCCCTCAAACCGATGATGCGGTACCTGCCTCACATTGAGATACGTGAACGCCTGGATAGTTGATGGTATCAACTTAACTGCTCATACGAGCGAGTGTGTGCATGTGTTAGTTTGTGTGTTTGTGTACAAAGGATCGAGTGTATGTGTGTGTATATGTACAAAGGGCTAAAAGTGTGAGTATGGTGGTAACTATATCTGCGGGCAAACGCTTGATTTCTGTAGTTATTATCGTATTTTTTTTGTCATGGCGATTTAAATAAGAGTTTTGACTGTTATTTCCAGCAGGTAGACATACTTAGTATGCCCTTTGATTAATTTTAATCCTTCAGATATTAAACACACACACACACACACACACACACACACACACACATATATATATATATATATATATATATATATATATATATATATATATATATATATATATATATATATATATATATGCTGTCACGAAACACATTATTAAGCCATGTCTACGCCTTGTTCATGTATTTTGACAGGCATCTACATCTGTGTCTGTGTTCTGTGTGTAAAACATGAAACTTTCAGGGATGTTTGGCCGCGTGACTGGCACGAACTGATTAGATTTTGGGATCGATCCCGTACAGGACAAGGATTCTAGATTATTTATATTTACTTTAAATGATTACGATCATATGTTAACTTTCAAGTCTTTCTCACCTTAGGTAATGAATAAATTTTTTTTAATACAAATTTGGCAGTTAGTAATAAATGAAAGTCCATGAAATGACATCGCAATTGCAGTAGGCATTAGGGATCTTATATCTTACTTGAAACGTTTTGTATCATGTACTGATTTTTCTCGTGATGCCTGACGCAACTGCATTGAAGCTTTTTTATTTCAATGGAAGTCATGCATGATAAAGAAAGCAAACATTTATAGCAAACGCACATACAAAAATAAATGTCAGAACATGCTTATGAGCGAACACCATGCATAAGCAGGGTCATTGAAGGTAATGTACTGTTAACAGTAATCAGGGAAATGAAGCAAGAGATCAATGAAATGCTTGCAGGAAGTCTGATTGCTAACAGCTACAGTTTGGCGTAGATGTGAAGATTGAAGTGGAGAAATAACTACTCTAGGGCTGCTTTGTAGACGTCATTTTTGGTTTTTTCTCCAGGAGCATAGATGAATAAGTTGCCTGGACGGCCAACTCCGGAACAACCGACGTAGAACTGTCCATGTGAAAAGCACGACGTTCGAAGATCCAGTCCGACAACTTTCAGCGACTGAATTTCAGAAGCTGAGTTTGAGAAGGAACTGAAATCTCTGCATAGGGTAGGAGCAGTCTGTTGGGTGTTAGCGGAATTTTCAGAATGAAGATGGTATCGTTTTTGTCGTGTCCCATGATAATTTGGACTTCAATGACGTGGTCCAGCATTTGTTTGACAACAAGGTGAGTTCCATTGCATAGTGTGGGTGCATTTAGATTGCGTAGGAGGGTGACAGGGCAACCGACTTTTAAGTGAAGTTCATGGAGAGAGAGTCATGGAGGATCTTGGGAGTTGTGAAATTCTATTGGAAAGTGTATAACCTGAACGAGGTCGGTAACGGTGTCAATTGATCTGTAACAACGTTCTTGAGAAGGTAGCTGAGTAAGTCGTAGTTAAGAGCGTTGACAGCTGCAGTTGTAGGTGCAAGAACGACCCTGTCGCGAAGTCAATCTGGTTTTATATATTCCGTTTTAAGATATGGGTAAACAGCAGAACATAAGTCATCAGGGCTGGAGACACTGTAGCCAATGGTGGTAGCGTCAATGTATCTGTTATTGTCGAACGTAATTTGTCCATTGCCGATTTTAAGAAGCATTTCCAAAAACTGGGTTGTAGGCTGACTAGTCTGTAGGGGTGATCTCATGTTGATGGTGAGTTGTTTCTTTTGGACATGCGACCAAAGGAGGGATTTTTTAAGGCAGGCATTAAGTTCATCAGCAGGTGTTCCTTTGGGTATAATAGACAGAGTCTGCCGAAAATCTCCTGCAAGAAGTAGAGTCGCACCTCCAAGGATATTGTTGCTCGATCTATGGTCTCTCATTGTGGTATCAAGTGCTTGTAGGGAACATTTATGGGACATAGTTGCTTCATCCCAAACAATGAGTTTGCACTTTTTCAAAATTGTCGCTTCGTCCGAGTAATGCATTATGTGGCACGTTGGGTTTTCTTGATGTGCTACATTGAAAAGTAATTTGACGGTAGTGTATGCTGTTCGCCGCTGCCAAGAAGAGTTGAGGCTATTCGTGAGGAGGCAACAGCAATAGCAAGGTCACCATTATGCTGCAACTTTGCAAGAAGATTCAAGAGGAATAAAGGCTGACGTTGGACTACACAACAACATCAATGACAGCAACATCAACAGCAACCTGATGTTTATAACTAATGCTCCTCTGTACTGACTTTAACAAAACATTCATTAATGACACTGAAAGATTCTCTCCGTGTTCTTGCAAAGAGTTAGAAATATTAGCCAAATTCATCTCAAGTTAAATACTACAATTAAAAAGAGAGGGACACATAGGGTAATGTAGCCCTAGATATACAACAACTAAATAAAAAAAGAGATGATTGTGGCTGGAATGCCTTTGATCGTAGTCTGCTCAACCAGAGCTGACCTGGTGATAAATACCGACAACAGCAACAACAATACCCATACCATTAAAGTAATTTATTCAGCAAATACAAGTTTTTTTAACCGCAAAAAAGAGAAAATGTGTTTTCGGTGTTTTTTTATTTCTTTTGTTTTACTTTATTGTCAAAACGACTGTGTTCTTTCATTTTGAGTTGATTTTATTTTGTTTTAAAATAATCTTCTGTTTCTATGAGTTGGCTTAATAATGCATTGTCAGCGCATGCGTGAACAAGTCTTAAGCAATCGGTTTCACTGTAACATTCAATGACCTTTAACGATTTTTCATGCAATTCTCTCTATCTCTCTTTCCCCCCTTCTCTCTCTCTCTCTATCTCTCTTCCCCCCTTCTCTCTCTCTCTCTCTTCTCTGTTTCCCTCGCTTGTATTTTCTCATTAGCTTTGCCTCACTCTCTTAACCTCATCTCTTTCTCTTTCTCTCTTTCTCTCTCTTTTTCTCTCTCTTTCTCTCTCTCTCTCTTTCTCTCTCTCCCTCTCTCTCTCTCTCTCTCTCTCTCTCTCTCTCTCTCTCTCTCTCTCTCTCTCTATTGAAATGCAGTTCTTTAACTCAAAGATTTGGTGTTAGATGCAAATGTTAAGAAGCAAATCTACTTCTGTAGAAAAGAGTAGCAAACTCAAAACAACATAGTCACATACACATAAAACCACACAACACAAACACACGTAAAGATATACATGTGCACAAATACAACGTAACAGAATGAAATACAATCCACCACCACCACCACCGCCGCCACCGCCACCGCCACCGCCACCGCCACCGCCACCGCCACCGCCACCGCCACCGCCACCGCCACCTCTACCAAAACCATCTCCGCCATTATTACCATTAATATCAAAAGCAACGATTACAGCGATAACAGACGAAATAATAGCAGTGATTGAATTCTGAATGAATTTAATTTAATTAAGTTCTTTTTCGCTTGGTCTTCTCGGGTTTCCATTTTCTTTCAAATCAGTGTAATACAGTTTAATATTCCTTATTAATAATATGTTAGCTGTTCAGTTTCAGTGCTAAATGTCAACAACCAATGAAATAAACTGGGAAAATAAACAAAATGAAGGAGAAATCGCTTTAAAGAAATAATTGGGAAAATATGTTAAAAATTTGAAAATTGAAACATCGAAACTACTAAAATTAAAGATGAAACTTTCTCTTTTTTTGTCTTTCTTCCTTTCTGTTTCTTTCATTCTTTCTTCCTTTCTTTCTTTCTTTCTTTCTTTCTTTCTTTCTTTTATTTTTGAACATTGTTTTCGAATAAGTAGTCTTCGATTTTAAGAAAGGTAAGATGAGGGTTTTTGAAGCTCGAAATTTTTCCAAAGAGTAATTGAGAAGGAAGTGAAATTGGATGGCCAAAACACAATGCCATAAGTTTATTAATGTAATATTGTGAATATTGTGTCTTTCGTTTCTTTTCTCGGCTGTGTCGGTAACATTTCATCTAGCCTCAGAAACAGTATAATTGAAGATAGGAAGCTGTCTTCAGATAAGCGACTAGAACCAAATGCTCACAACACAATAGACACTGGCAAAGTCATGCAAGAACCATGGGGCGTTATTAAATGGGTAGCAGATTAAGTCTGTCGTTCAGAAACAAATTGGGTCATTCGGCGGGCTTCCACATTGTTTCCGTTTTCCAGCTTTTACTCAAGAAGATTTGTTTGATTCGCGACTATGGTGGAATATAGCGCGGTAAGATCCAACCCAAAGCCATATATTCAAGAAGCGAACTTCTAAAGCACACATATATTCCTGCGTGCGTAGAGAGATGAAAGTAAGATACAGTAACATCCATGCTTTTTTCTAGCATCATTAGCAGAATGCCGTACAGAATGCCATACACAGCTTGCACATTAATATCTATACACTGATTTGCATACAGCTATTAATGTTTGTTCGCACACAAACATTGATATATTGATGTTGATGTTGACTATCCCAAATCCTAGTAGTTCAAGAATATTGTAGAGACTGTAGGCTGTAATTTTATACAGCGAGATGGTTTTGCTATAAAATTGCAGAGTATAAAGTAATTAATAAAGAGAAAATATGACCTTGAATAATAGCAATACCGATTTCCAAAATGAACTAACCAATTTGAATTAATAAAAC
This sequence comes from Octopus bimaculoides, assembly GCF_046866305.1. Lineage (NCBI taxonomy): Eukaryota > Metazoa > Mollusca > Cephalopoda > Octopoda > Octopodidae > Octopus > Octopus bimaculoides. The sequence continues at coordinate 4,308,510 of NC_142932.1, read as the reverse complement.
AATTGTTGTGATAATGGAGGTGTTAATTAATGAGAATGATAGAAAATCCCCATTTAACGTTAAAGTAACATGCCCAGCTCTAATGTAAGCTGCAATTCGAATTGCTATAAAACTGCTAGCTAATAAGAAATGAATATATGATGGTTTGTTTTTGTCATGCTTTTTCGTGTGCAGTAGCTCTGTAAAGTACATAAAAGGACTAGGAATAGAAAGAAGTTCTTTCTATTATAGAGATAGTTGGACAAGTAAAGTTGAGATATTAATATCTTTTCTATGCATTTTAGCACCAAATTCAAATGAAGTGGCTTAAACTTAAGACTGAAAATGTATGAAGAGAAGAAAGAGAAAGGGAAATGACGTTAGAGTCATTCATGTCTTTCTTAAAATATTTAATGAAGGAAGTGAAATGGTTTCACGAGAAAAAATAAAATACACACATAACCAAATAAAATATTTTAACAGGACAAACAATCTTTATAATTTAGAGCAAATATAATGGGAATGTTAACGTTACAGAATTCTCTTAGGTCATTTCTGACAAATGTAAATTGAATTGTTTCATTTAGAATCAAAACCGCCTCGCAGACAAATCCCGTTGCATGGGTTTACTATTCTTCAATATTCTTTAATTGACTTAGAACAGCAATAACAATAATTCTTTCTAAATTTTGGCACAAAATCAGCAGTTTTGCTGGAAAGGGGAAGGGGAACTGATCACATCAATAGCAGTGTTTGACTGGTACGTATTTTATCAACCCTGGAAGTTTGAAAGGCTTTCTACTATAGGTACAAGGCCCGAACTTTTGGAGGAGGGGCTAGTCGATTACATAGACTCCAGTGCTCAACTAGTAATTATTTTATCGACCCCGAGAGATGAAAAACAAAGCGGATCTCGGCGGAATTTGAACTCAGAACGTAAAGACGGATGAAATGCCGCTAAGCAATTTTTCCTGCGGGCTAGCGACTCTGCCAGTTCGCCGCCTTGTAACAAGCAACAATAATAGTGAAACGAATGCAATCACGTTGCAAATACAAATTTCAACGATGATGATGATGATGACAACGACGACGATAATGACGATGATGACGACGACGAGACGACGACGATGATGATGAAGATGATGATGAGGGAGACAACAATGACAGTTATTTTGTTTAGTCCCATTCATGTATTCATACAATAAGAGTTATAGCAAAGAGGACTGAAAAGCCTGTAGATATGTACAATAAAATCATATAAATACCGAGGGGATGCATTGATTTATACTATATATTAAGACATGGCGCGAATTAGTTAACTGTACAAAAACAATTACATAAGATATTATCAGACGTTGCACACTTATATTAGATGATTATATACAACACAAGTATATTTTAAGAAACAAGGAAGGAGTGAGGGACCCACCCATTATGAAAAGCTGCCACGAGAATTTGGAGGCTTTCCAGAACATTTTTCATCTTCCACTAGAATTTCTGTGTTTGTGTGTGTGTGTGTGTGCGCGTGCGCATGTGTGTTTGTAGTCCATTAGCAGTTATAGCGCCAGACAGACTAGGGAAAGTCTCGTGACCTCCTAATTGCTCATATACACCTGCCAAAGGACAAAATGAACTCAAGCTGTAATGCCAAGATTTTGCATTACAACTCACAATGATGGGATAATCGAAATGGTCCCCCTCTCTTTTTCTTACTATATATATATATATATATATATATATATATATATATATATAATTATGTGGAGAATGGAGCAACAAATGCAAGAAAAAGCAATACTGTTGGACTAGTTAGCCGCTGTTTTATTACGTGGAGATTATGTAATGAGTCATTGTGGAGGTTGAGGTTATGTAGTGAGTCATTGTGTATGTTATGCAATAGTCATTTACGTATGTTTCAATCAAGCCAGTGGTCTGGCAGATCTCATCAGAATGTTGAGGAGTATGTTCAGAGTTTGTGGTGTGCGAAATGTAGGAGAAGTGATTAGTGGGTGCATTAATGTATGTGGTGGTGTAATAGTTGCGATAGGTGAAGAAAGCCTTACGTTTTAGTTGGAGTTGTGTTGGTCTTCCTGTAAGGGGATGTAGGATGGGTGCTATTTAAGCTCATTGTTCCAGTTTTAGTCAAATGCATCTCCACGTGATTTTATGATTGAGGGATGCCGGTACCCGTACAGGTGATCCCCAGGAGTGCCTCCGGATTTAAACATCCCCTGGTTGCTTGGATGCTTCAGACTACCCCTGAAGGATCGAGGCAAGCCTATCACTTACCTATATATATATATATATATATATATATATATATATATATATATATATATATATATATATACATATTTATATGCACACACACACATACACACTAGGAAAGAGAGTGAAGGAAGGGAAGCGTTCTTTTACTACAATCATCTTGTCATAAACCAGCATCATTCTCCTTTTTTAAACTGTTCTTCTTAGTCAGGTCTTTCAGGACGTCTAAAAGATCCTTTCAACGGAAGAGCGAGCTATTTGATCATTGCATTTCCTTAGACTAGTTTCAAGAAATGTATATCCTTACAGACTCTCTAATCAAATAACACTTTTAATTACTTCCGCCCATACTACCATCACATGTTGCGTCGTATCGGTAACGACAAGCCAAGATTCAATGCTATTGCCATTAATTCAATCCGATACACATGCTCTTTACTCAGTCGTGTATTGTGGTACGAACCCATGGACAGATTGTAATATGTCAACTCGGTTATTGACTCCCACTCGGTCTTCAAAACTAAGAAAACACCTCTGTATAACTTGCTCTGGTTGGTGGAAGCACATTATTCCGCACATCGATCAGAGATTCCTCCAAACGTTGTTTTGATGAATATAAATCTTGAGCAAGGAAGTACGTGATTCCGCAATGGATTTGTGCCAGTTCGTTCTTTTCAGTGATTTTAGATTCGTGTTTTAAATTTTCTTACCGCTGGTAGAAAAGCAAACTGATTGTTGTTTTCTTCGTTGAAATTTTAATTAGAAGTTTGTACGTCATGATTCGAGAGGTCAAAATTATATTTCTGTCTGCTATGTTTGTTTTTTGTCTTAGCAATTCTAGGCTCTTTATACATATGGTACATACATGCATACCTATATATACATAAATACATACATATATATATATATACATGTATGTATATATATATATATATATATATATATATATATATATATATATATATATATATATATATATATATATATATATATATATATATATATATATACATATATATGTGTGTGTCTGTGTATTATGTATAAAGAGGAGCCTAGATTGTTTTTACGTAAACAAACAAATACAAGAGACAGATAGAAATGTAATTTTGACATCAGGCATCGTGACGTACAAACATTCAATTAAAATTATAGCGGAGACAACAGCAACAATTGTGTTACATACACATATACATACACCGCCATGTATATATTATGAACACACACATGCACAACGACAACAACAACACACGTGCACGAACGCACAGACAGACAGACACACACACACACACACACACACACACACGCACGCACACACACACACACACACACACACACACACACACACACACACACACACACACACACACACACACACACCGTTGTAACATACTAACTGAACTGAACCCATTTCGATGGTGGGGAAGATACGGAGTGAAACTTTTCAGTAAGGAAAAGTTACTGAATCGCTCAAGTCGTGGGCTACAGGTTATCTTTGACCGATCCATAGGTTGACTTTTTTTACGAGAAATAATAGACGAGAGGAACGCGTTGGATAATATACTCCTTGATACGCACTATTCAAAAGAAGGATGAGATGGTCATGGCTGCAATACTTCTGACTTAGGTCTGCTCTGTTGTGACTAAACTGGTACTAGACAACAATGCGTCATTATTAAATGTGCGTTCAATGCGGTGAGGTGGCAGAACCGTTAGCATGCCGGGCAAAATGCTTAGCGGCATTTCACCCGTCGCCGAAGTCGACTTTACCTTTCATCCTTTCCGGGTCGAGAAATTAAGTACCAGTGGAGTACTGGGATCGATGTGATAGACTTAATCCCTCCCCAAAAATGTCAGGCCTTGTGACTATAGTAGAAAGGATTATTATATGCACGTTTTACATTGTTAAAGACTAGAGTTTTGAATTCGCTTCCATCGGATTCTTGACAACAGCGGTTATTTATTTATCTATTTATTTTTGCTTTTGCTTCAATTGCTTTGAGAACTATCACTGCGAAACCAAAATTATTTTGTTTTGGCTAGAAATATCATATTTCTCTTCTTTTCTATGTGGTTAAAAAAAGAGATATGGCAAATAGCCTCATAGTTTTTCCATTAACAACACAGAATAGAATAAATTCAAGAGAATAAAATAAAAATACAATGTGCAAATAACCGGAAAAAAAAGACAAATAAAAATATTGAAAGAATAGAAGTTTGATTACTCGAATAGCAAATAGGAAATTTTTGAACGAATCCAAAATAGTTTTGTTTCGATTTTATGAGCGCTTACAGCTATGATAATTCCTCTTTCATAGCCAGAGGAAATCTTTAATACATTAGAAGGAAGTAATCATTTATAAATGGAGATCTTGCTGATTAGTTGTAATACTGGGCTGTCTTGCTTTGAACGCTAGCCATCCACATGTCGTAGGGTCGAGTATTTGATAACATTGGATATTAGCTTTTCTAGCCTAAACGTTTCATATTTACAACCAATAATGCACATCTCGTAAACAAAGGCAGAAGAGTTTCATGAAATTTTAAAAATACTATTTTTGTGTTATAAAATTTGTGCTAAATTATATTTTAATATGTTCTTGTCATAACATTCTTTTTATGTTAGAACATTCATTTTCTAATACCATTTCATTTTCTATGACTTGATAGTGTTTAATCTGCGCTTTCGTTTTACTGTCACTATGGAAACTGTGGAAGTTATGGAGAAAAGAACGCATGTAAATAATTTTATATATTTTTTTAATATCTATATGTATCAGGTATTATACGTACATAAAAATATCTTGATTTCTTATAATGAGATAGAAGTATATATTTTAAAAAACGTTATTATACTTAGTGTAGTATCATGTTTCACACTTTAGAGAAACTGTTTTCAAGTTTAAGCCTGAAATGTTTCTCCGGAAAAGAAGTAAATATATGCACATGCACTCGCGCGAATACACAAACATGAGCATGCGAGAACGCGCGAGCACTTACACGTACACCTACATAAACATACTTTTAAAAGAGAATTTCTCTGTGACTTCGAAGTTTCGCTGAAATGGCTTTTCATACTTCGGAATCGCAATCAACCCATTTAAAAAAATATACATAAACTACGTTACTGGCAACAGTATATTGAATTCTTTCTTCAGTTTGTGTTGTTATTAAACATTAAGATCGCATTATTATTGCTCTAATGTTAAAAAAAAATATTCTTATTATTTATTGCCTTTGCACAGCTTCTATTGCTGGAAACGGTGCCAGCTGTTCCCTACCAGTGAACTAAGGTAACACCCATTATTTTTCGAGCACCTTCAGGAGTATTCGAGCAGTAACAAGCAGCGCTGTTTTCTACAAGTGCTCCACCCTTATTACAGCCCCTATTTGCTCCATGTACTTCACAAGATTTTTGATCACTGTTCCCAGGGATCCGACAATGATTAGTAATACTACCACTTTTCTCAGCAACCACAACTGCTTAACCTCCCAAGCTAACCTGTCATATCTATCAACTTTTCCTTCTTCCTTATCCCATACCTTATTGTCAGCTGGCATGCTATATCTATGATCCAGCACCGTTTGCTTTCTTTCTCAATTAACACTATGTCTGACTTCCTATTCTCTATCTCATGGTCGCACTGAATCATAAAATCCCATAGGATCTTTCCATTCGATGATGCCTTCGGATTTATGTACGTACCATTTTTTTTGCTCTGTCAAGTCCATACTTGTTGTAAAGTGTCCAATGGACAATCCTTGCTATACTGTCATGACGTCTCGTATATTCTTTCTGGGCTAGTGGCGTACATTAACTGGTAATATACCATACGGTTTCACCATTTTGTCCACAAATTCTGCACCTATCCCTTTCTGATGTGTTGTCTATTCTGTATTTGATGTAATTCGTTCGTAGCGCTTGCTCTTGGGCAGCATAGATTAGAGCCTCCGTTTCCGGTTTTAAATCACTTTTAGTCATCCATAGCTATCTTTTTTCTCTGTGTGTCTCATCTTCAACGCCCCTATGAAATTGTCCATGCATTCTTTTCTTTATCTACCTATTTTCAGTTTCATTCATTCTGGAGTGCTCCTTGTCTTTTCTCCAGATGTCACTTCAAAACCTTTGACTTTCAACGTTATCTGGTATCAACTTTTCATCCGTACACTTTTCATTTATTTCTTTGTAGAATCTCTTCTGATCAACTCTGTATAATCTATTCTACTGGTAGCTATTTATTCTTTGGTCGTATCTTACCATCTTTGCTTACTTTGCAATGAGACGCTGTTTGAGTTCCTCCATTACCACTTTCAGGCCCTTTTTTTCAATATTATACTTCCTGTTCAGCGCCCTGTATTTTTGTTTGCTTTTAAGCTCCCCTTTTTCTTTTCGGTTTAACACAGAAATGTCCTTTGAGAGCATATCTAACCCTGCCTGTATTCTTCTTTTCCACCACAGATCTTTTCCTTTGTCACTCCCGTTATATTTCTTTTTCTTGACATCAACACACACATTTTCTGTTACAGCAATACTTGCTGCTTTGATCAAATTATTTGCTTGTGTGATGTTTTTTGTTCTAATGTATTTCAGAATTTCATTCACATTTTTTTTTCTTGGTTCAATTTCCACCGATCAACCTTTTTAAGGTTGCTAATAATGTCGCTATCGTTCTCCTGTAGCCTTGCCTTTATTCTGTCGTAGATTGTCTTATGCCCATCCGTCATGTCACCATTAGTTTTATCGTCTTCTTCCAAACCATCTACATGTCTCTTATCGAGCAAGCTATCACTGTTCCTTTCCTGCGGTTTATTAGAGATTTCACCTCTGTTTTATGCTATGAGATTACTTTTATCAGTAGGAACTGTATTTTCATCGTTTTCTCTACTGCTGTTTTCCAATATTCGTCTTTTGATAACTTCGAGCTCTACTTCTCTGAATCAACGATTTTTCCTTATTACTCTAACTTGATCGCATAATCTCTGTTCCGTGAGTTGAAACAATCGTCTCTCTCTCTCTCTCTCTCCATTGATGATACATACGTTGTCGGTGATTTCTCAGGTAGTAACACTCCACGACCACAGCATTGATTTGTTTCTTCCATCTATGCCGTGTGTGCTGGTCCCTTGGTGAATAACGACAGGCTGGAGTCGGACCAGCAACACTGTCATCATCAAGGGCTTCAGTTCCATTACCACCGTTATTCACAATATTTATTATTATTATTATTATTATTATTATTATTATTATTATTATTATTATTATTATTTTATGTTTAACTTTTGTTTTGCATTTGTACAAGTTGGATCCAAGTCTCACCCAGAGACCTCAAGAGACAACAAGTTAGAAGTTCATGTAGGTGTTATGCCTAGGGTACCATATATTTGGATTTGTACAGTTTTGTTCAAGTGAATGTTTAAGAAACCATAAGAAAATTATGTTTGCTTTAAAATTTGAGATCACATAGACAGTATTTTACGTAGGATATGGGCAGTTCCCATGAGCACTATCTTTTGGACTTCAGCCATTTTGGGGTTTCCTGGTATCTGAGCTAGGTAGTAATCAGCCCGTTTCGCTGTCATTCCCAGGGCACCTATGACAATAGGTATTGTTTTCGTCTTCAGATTCCACATTTTGCTAATTTCTATTTCAAGATCTTTATATTTGCTCAGTTTTTGGTAGGTCTTGACAGATACGTTTATATCAATTGGGACAGTCATATCAATGAGGAGGCATGATTTTTGTCTGAAGTCTTTCAGTATGATGTCTGGCCTATTTGCGTCTATCTTTCTGTCAGTTTGAATGGTGAAGTTCCAGAGGAGTGCAATGTGATCATTTTCAAGTACTGGGGGTGGTTTGTGTTCCCACCAGTTTTTATCATGGGGCAAGTCCAGGTTTTTGCATATTACCCAGTGAATATATTGTGCAGCTCTATCATGCCTGTTGAGATACTCTGTAGGCGCAAGCAGACTGCACATGGAGACAACATGATCGATGGTCTCATTTTGTTGTTGGCATATACGACATAATGGGGAGCTGCCGTTCTTTAATATGTTGGCCTGGTAGTTCTTTGTAGGTAGGCATTGATCTTGGGCTGCTATGATAAACCCCTCTGTTTCTGATTTCAATCCAGAGGCCATTAACCATTGGTGGGTAAGGGCTTTGTCAATATCTGCATTATTCGCTCTCTTTGGGTATTTGCCATTGAGAGGTTTTCCATGCCATTTTTCAGTCATAATAGCTAAGGCAGCAATTTTAGCACGGGTTTTCAAGCGCTTAGCTTTTTCTGTAGGTGTTTCTAGTTCGTCTAATTCTTGAATTTTATTATTATTATTATTATTATTATTATTATTATTATTATTATTATTATTGTTGTTGTTGTTGTTGTTGTTGTTGTTGTCGTTGTTATTAATATTATCATTATTGAATTTTTTCATTCAACATTTCGCTGTTTTTTTTCTACCGGCATTATATTACTAGATATCAATATGTATTCCACAGTTTTATATATATATATATGTAGTATGTTCCTTATAGTTCTTGCAGAACCGATCAAACAAGCTTCTTGTTCACAGTCAGGAAATTTACCTCGATATCTAGCATCTTCAAACTAACCAGCTAAGCTTCTTAATACTGATCCTAAGGGTATTGTTACATTTACGATAACAACTTTACGAAAATTCTGAATTATTTGAGTTTCGTGGTGACATTTTTATATTTCTTCACGTTCTTCTTCTACCATGCTACTATCAAACGGCTTAGAGGAAATAAGCCAGAGAAAAACCCAACTAAAGCTCGGAAGTTCTGGACTGATATAAAACAGAAGCCGGAGAAAAACCCTGCTATAGCTCGATAGTTCTGGACTAAAAACAGAAACAGGTTTCAATTTAGCCGCACGAAAGTAGTGTCTAGATACGAATAATTACAAAAGTAAAACGATAAGGAAAATGTTTACATCAAGTGCAGATTATTCGATCAGTACACTGAGAAAACTGACAAAATTTCTGGAGATGCAGTTCTTACCATTTCAAAAGATATTCACCGCCACGCTGCGCTCGAGTTAGCAGAGTGGTTATGCATATCCATACTGCGATTTGGATTCTGATGAGTAGTATAAATATACTAGCTGTCCCCGTGCTGTCAAAAATGACGACTAATTGTAGTATTTTATATATAAATATGGGTAATAAATCAAATTAATACACTTGTCAATGTTATCTAGCGGTTGTCTTTTGAGATGTGACATCAATCATCGTTTGTTACTGAAAGAATGCTAGTTCAGACGTACAAGCATTCACATATTTCCCTTGTACACGCGCAAACATACACACATATACTCACATAGAGTTGAAACGCTGTTTGATTTTTCTTTTCAGCGTTGAATGTTCACCATCCCACTTCCATTGCAAGCGCGCGCGCACACACACAGAGACATTCACATACCTCCCTTTTACATTCACACACATATACTCACACAGAGTTGAAACGCTTCCACTACCAGTTTGCCACCACCCCTTCCTTCCTTATTCGTCTATCACCCCTTCCTTTCTCATTCATATGTTATGACGGAGAAAAACACGAGTATTATTATAGTAGAAGATACCAAAGGTATAGTACATGATAATTACCAAGCCACAATCGTCTGAGACATACTAGCGAGGAGATCAAGACAAACTGTCTAGTTATGATTGAGGGTTGGAAAGAAAATATTTCCAGAGGCACAATCATTTAGATTTCATATTGTTGGACTAATTTTACGCCAGACATTACCTATATACGCTTGATATTCGGAACAAATCATATTCACATAACATAACTGATACCCAGGCTTGACTCCAGAGTATACAGCACCATAGTCCTGCAATGTAGGTCTTCTCCCGGTTATGACTATTTCGTGAATACAACCGGGGGAGCAGTAGTTTGATGATGTAGTATCAATAGTTCAGACGTTGAGGCTTCAATTGTCGGTTACTTCCCTACTAAAACATTATTCCACGAGTGATCTAACTTACCGGTATATTTTATTACAAAATTTCCGACGTTTTAGTTGGATTCAGAAGTTTTGTACCAGTTGTTCAGAAACTACGTGGTATCTTCACATTCCGGTACCCAAGATATTTGCCTAGTTTACCTAGAGCATAGCGTGCGTCCTACTGATGCCTGCCCACTCCCACAAACGTATATTTTGAATAGTTTTCAACTTACTGTGATTGTTCTTCGTCATCATGAAAGTATAAGGAACGACGGAGAAAACGGTTTCACTGCTACTCGAGCAAACACTTACAATGTTCATGCGAATCCTTATGAAATAATGATTTCAAATTTTGGCACGGGGTCCAGCAGTTTTTGTGGGGGGAAGTCGATTACATCGGCCCCAGTACTTGTCTGGTACTTATATTATACACCCCCAAAAGGATGAAAGGCAAAGTCAGCGTCAACGGTAAAGTAAAGACGGACGAAATGTCGCTAAGAATTTTGCCCGACGTGCTAACGATTCTGCTAGCGCGCCGCCTTATTTTCTTACGATAGAATATTATTGAATTTACGTTACTTTGATTTCTTCAATTACCACTTTTTCAACATTTCCGTTTTTACTGTTATTCTCTATCCATTTTTAGTTTCTTCCTTTTTTTATTTTGTTCTTGTTCACATCATTTTTTCCCGTTTTCTGCAGTTTAAAGTGGAAGTTGTAATCGCGTGATTTAGAAGAACAGGTCAAAGCATTTTTAAAGGTTAAGCATAGACATGAACATATCGAACATACTTAAATGATATTATTTTAGTTATATATAGATTTGAAATATACATCTACATGACTAACAGATCTGTATATATATATATATATATATATATATATATATATATATATATATATATATATATATATATATATATATATATATATATATATATATATATATACAGAGAGAGAGAGAGAGGGGGATGGATGGATAGATAGATAAAGAGGGAGAGACAGAGATAGAGTGGCAGACACAGAGAGAGAAAGAAAGAAAGAGGGAAGGAAAATGTGGTCAACCTGTTTCAAATCATTTCCTCTTTTCCCGGGAAATATGAAATTGTCAGGTAATTTGTATAAGAGGAACGCAAAATCTGGCAGATTTTTTTCCCTTTTTACGTGTGTGTGAAATCTCTATCTTACATCTCTTTCATAAATTGCCATACACGATATATTTTCCTTTTGCTATTATAATCATTAACATTAGCACAAATTCTGAATTTAGGATTTGGTTGTAATCCATTACATACGTCGCAGTACTTACTACCATTTTTTTTCTCAAGCTGGAAACACGAAATTTTAACTCGACTCTGACTGTGTTTAGATGTGTGTGGATGTGTGTGGTGTATATGCATAAGTGTGTGTATGTATGTGTGTGTGTGGATGTGTATGTGTGTGTGTGCGTGTTTATTTATGAATGTGTTTCAAGACTTACAATAATAACAGAGCTTAAGTTACTCAGTAAACACGCTCGCAGTTGTTGCTTATTAGCATTCGTCAGATTAAAACCATACGTACATACGTGCGTACATGCATAAGTGTGTGTGTGTGTGGGGGGGTTCGTGTGCGTATATGTACGCATGCAAACACACACACACACACACACACACACACACACACACACACACACACACATATATATATATATATATATATATATATATATATATATATATATATTTCAGTAGAATTACTACTTGCCTCTGTTATAGAGATTTTATAACTCGCCATTTTGCAGAACAATGTTACTACTCTTTTTAACCCCAAGAGAGAACCTCCTCCATCTGGTTAACGATACAATATCTATGTCCATTAAATTACAAACAAGGGGAGTGAACAATTGCCATTCAGCGGACACAGGATCAGTAGACCAGCTGGTTTCAGAGTCTTACTCTTCTTGATACCAGCTAGTCTACTGCTCCTGTCACCTCTGGATTGGAGTCATTCCCTTCGTTTGCATTATAATGGACACAGATATTGTGTCGTTAACCAGGTGGAGGAGATGTCCTCCTGGGGTTATACATTATATTAACAGTGTTCTTCACGGAACAACCACCATGGGATGGTAGCAAGCATTACTTTATGTATGTATATAAGTTGAAAAGGTCGCAAAGACTGAAGCCGGTACTAGAATGTACTTCATGATAAAATTATTTTAGCATTTTCTACCTTGTCTTATTTTCTTTATATATATATATATATATATATATATATATATATGTAAAATTAATCAAAGGACATACTAAGTATAATTTGCTGAGATATTATTAATTTACTGCTTTCAGTTGATTTCTGTAGTTATCATCAGTTTATTTTTGGCGATTTAAATAAAAATTTTGAGTGTTATTTCCAGCAGGTAGACATACCTAGTATGTCCTTTGATTAATTTATATCCTTCAGCTATTTAAAGCTTTTCTTTGTCCTGCAATAGCCTATATTATTGATTCTGTTATTATCATTTTTTAAAAAATAGTCATATCAGATAATAACAAAATGAATAATGTCTTAGCAAATTAATATCTCAGCAAAGTATTTTTTGTCGTGAATTGTTTGCCCTTGAATGGAGAGTATTTCCTCACTGGTGGCTGTAACTGATTTCGGCGCAGAACGAATCAGTTGCGGCGCAGACTTCAATACGATAGGTTGGGGGTTTCTATCACGGTAACGTGTGCTGAAGAAGCTAAGGCGATTCTTTGCCAGTGCAGAAACCGGTCCACCTGAGTCCAAATACTTAAATGTATGTTAGGAGATTTTATTAACCTGATCTGCTTTCGGTTGATTTCTGTAGTTATTATCAGTGTATTTTTGGCGATTCAACTAAGAGTTTTGACTGTTATTTCCAGCAGGTACACATACTTACTATGACTTTTGATTAATTATAATTCTTCAGCTATTTAATGCTTTTATTGGGCCTGCAATCAATCTCCTATATTATTGATTCCTTTATTTTCCTTTTTTTAAAATAGTCATACCAGAATTTAACAAAATTAATAATATCTTAGTAAATTAATTTTTCGGGAATTATTTTTTCTCGTGAATTGTTTGCCCTTTTATTGACAGTATATATATATATATATATATATATATATATATATATATATATAATATAATATAGGATAAAATCTTTATAAGAATTTATCAAGTAGTCAGCGTGAAAAAACCCATAAGTTATTTAGTCCCTCTAAGCGTGAGGCATTATTATATAGTAATGCCCTTATATAAATTATATATATATATATATATATATATATATATATATATATATATATTCATATATCTTTTTTTTCGTAAATTATAGTGTGGCTTAGAACAGGTTGCTTACCCATGCTTTTTATTTGAACTGAATTAAGCTTTGTGTGTATTTTACTAAATTTGCTTATCGGGAAATTTGTAAGTTCGATTTAAAAATTTTTGTCTCTTTTTTAAGTGCTATCATTATAGGTAGTTATACTCCAGTAAAATCAAATCAACTCGTAAATAAATAAAAAAAACTCTCGATCTCATCACTGTATACACACACGCATGCACACACACACACACATGCACACAAACACACACACCCACACACACAAATAGTCACATATCTCTATGTATTTATGTGTGTTTGAAGACAATCAACCCAAATTTTCATCATTTTGAGCCACTCACCCATTGAGTATTTCTGCCAAATTTGGCGAAAATCCGTTCAGCTGTTTCCCAGTAATTTTGCAAACACACAGACAAAAAGGGTGAAAATACATTTATCATTCTGCTGTAGAAATTGTTTAAAGTTAGGACACTGCAATAGATGCCAAGAACAATATTGTAGAAAGAAGCACTTAGTCTTATACAGTATAGCATCTGTTCATATGAAAACTTATTTTATTATTGAGAGATGATTGGTACTACGACTTTATGTCTACACGAATTTAATAAACAAGTGCAATACAATTGAACTCATTATCAATTTATCTATCTATCTATCTATCTATCTATCTATCTATCTATCTATCTATCTATCTATCTATCTATCTATCTATCTATTTATCTATCTATTTATCTATCTATCCATATATATATATATCTATCTATCTATCTATCTTTCTATCTATCTATCTATCTATCTATCTATCTATCTATCTATCTATCTATCTATCTATACTCATATGTATACACCCACCCACAAGCACGCACACACGTGCACACACAAACGCTCGCGCGCTCACACACAGAGAAGTTTATGCTGACTGAGATTTTCACAATTGGTTTATTCAACGAACTAGTGCGAAAGTTGAAGTTCCAATCAGCTTGATTTTCGCAATAAATCTTACTCTATTCTTTTACTCTCTGTATAGACTCACCCCATCAGCAAATCTTCCCTTGTTATTCTCAAACTTGCTTTAGACAATAATCTAATTTCATCATTTTATATATATATATATATATATATATATATATACAAATAGAAACATACGTACGTACATACATATGAAGAGAAATAGTGTACGCCTCTAGAATTCAGAAGCCTAACGGATGTTAACATAAATCTAATGATCAGCGAAAAAGAAAATACCTACTCTGAACTATTGTGGATTCTACCCAGATTACAAGTTCAGGTTTATACCAGTAATTTTTAGAACGCTGGGATACGTATCTTGAGACATAAGGCTTCTCAAAACCAGAAAGGAGAAAGCTGATTCGAAGACTAAAGACCCAAGCCATCACTAGAACTATAAAAATCTGTAAAACTTTCCAGAAGTTTATTATCTAAGTATATATGAGCGTGTCTAGACATGCAACTATATGCATGAGAAAACATACATAGAGCAAAACATACAGATCTGCACATACATACATACAAAAATACCTTATTGATGTTGTTGAAATTCCAATGAAGGGGCCTTGGATGTAGGTTAGAAACCGGTTCTTTCTCTATTGGCAAGAAATCTTGAAATAAAACTGAATAATGACATGCATACATACATACATACATACATACATACATATATACATACATACATACATACATACATGAGAGAACAACTACGCCGAGCTACTGAGACATTTACAGATACTCCACCCAGACTACAAGTTCAGATTCATACCCGTGATTGTTGGGGCATTGGGATATGTAACGAACTGCCTCAACAAAAACCTGGAAAAATTAGGGTTCTCAAAACCTGAAAGAAAAAGGCTGATTAGAAGACTACAGATTCAAGCCATCAATGGAACTGTAAAGATATGTAAAACTTTCCAAAAATTTAGCACATAAATACATATGCATGCATCTAGACATAAAAATGCATCCATAAAACAAACATACAAATCTGCGCATACACTAACACCAAATACTGCACACACACACACACACACATATGCACAAATACCTAGATGATGTTGATAAAAGTTCCAATGAAGGAGCCTTGAATCTATGTTAGAGTCCGGCTCTTTCTCTATGGACAAGAAATACAGAAATGAAACTGATTGATAACATACATACATACATACATACATACATTCAGGCACACTTTTGAATACATAAAACACATTACATACAATACATGTCTTGACAAAGCAAACATATTCGATAAAGCTCTTAGCAATATTCTCATCTCATATGCACTACTATGTGCTCTCTCTCTCTCAGTCCTTCTCTCTCCCTCTCTCTTTCTCTATCTTTCACTCTCTTTCACTACACCACTCTCACTCTTTCTGTCTCTCTCTTTCTCACTCACCGCTCTTCCTCTTTCTCTCTCTCTCTCTCTCTCTCTCTCTCTCTCTCGCTCTCTCTCTCTCTCTCTCCTTCTATCACACTTGACTTTTGGTGTTTGTGAATGTACTATGCAATAAGCCATCAGCGGCGTCTCCTAATCCGGATGGCTTCTAACACTAATCTCTGCACTAAACATTACACACTATAGCTTCAATCCTGAAAATGACGGTAGGAATTAACACATATTCTAGAATTTCCTTTCTTTAACTCCACGTGTTCCTGTTATACTTCATTCATATAGTTTCCGATTTGTCTGCATTAATGACGAATAGCCTCTTTCATTTCTTAACACTTCGGATCTGGGAAGTGTATTGAAAGGCAAGAAGATAATTATGTTGACTCGTTTAGTCTCAAAAAGGGTTAAACAAAAAGTTAGGGAGAAAGGGAAACATATACAAATGAAACAGACACACAACACACACTTTAATAGTTTCTTTTGATATTTCATTTTGTAGCAAATGAACAGAAAAGAAAGTTATCACAGTAAGACGAGTTGGTATTTGCAAGCATGTAACAGTATGGTATAAATGTAAATTTAATTGAAGTACTTCTTACCACACAGCCACGCCTGCGCCTATATATATATATATATATATATATATATATATATATATATATATATATATATATATATATATATATATATATATATATATATATATATATATACATATATATATATATATATATATATATATATATATATATATATATATATATATATATATATATATATATATATATATATATATATATATATATATATATATATATATATATATATATATATATATATATATATATAGAGAGAGAGAGAGAGAGAGAGAGAGAGAGAGAGAGAGAGAGAGAGATATTATTTAAAATTATAATACAGGGTATCAAGAGATACCACCACACTGAAAAAATAGCAGTCAAATCCTGACTCTAAAACCACAATAAATGTCCGCATGGCACGAGTAGCGAAGACAAAGACCAAATAAACCAGTAAAAATAATAAGATAATTCCAAATCCTGGATTTTGGCTTTGCATAAAAAATAATGCTCTGCCTTCATCAGTGGAATATACTCCAGTACATAAATACAAATACATGTATATAAACAGTATACTTACATATACGAACGTATACATACATATATATGCACGTATGCACACGACTAGCTTAAATAACTCGCCTAAAAATCTCCCG
>NC_142932.1:4271312-4286312 GCF_046866305.1 Octopus bimaculoides | reverse complement strand
ATTTTTTGGTGTGTGTGTGTGTGTGTGTGTGTGTGTGTGTGTGTGTGTGTGTGTGTGTGTGTGTGTGTATTATATATAATTGATATTCGAAGCGTATAGTTAATTCTTTATATTCATCAATGAATAGACATGAAAGGAAAACTAAATGATTAAGACGAAACGAATTGATAAAAGCTAATTATAGATAAATTATGAGAATTTTCTAATTATTTCAGGTGTTTGCAAATAAAATAAAGCACAAAACATTCCTTTAGGATTTGAAATGAACATGACAGAGAGTAATATTTTAGCTATATTTCTAATATTTCGCGGCAATTTCTTTTTATTAGATACCAGAAAGATATTTTTGTGGAGGCGGTACAGTTGGTAATATATCTTTTATCTTTTATCGTTCACTTAGCTCAGTCATTTGACTGTGGTCGTGCTGGGGCACCGCTTTGAAATTTTAGTCGAATATGCTTTTTTAAATTTACTTTATCGGTCTCTTTTGACGAACCACTAAGATACGGAGACGTAAACACATCAGCACCGGTGAACAAACACAGACACAAAGACACACACACCTAGATATACATATATACATATCTACGACAGGCTTCTTTCAGTTTCCGTCTACCAAATTCACTTACAAGTCTTTGGTCAGCCGGATGCTAAAGTTGAAAACACTTCCCCGAAGTGCCACGCAGTGGGACCGAACTGTGAACCATGTGGTTGGGAAGCAAGCTTCTTACCACACAGCTACAAATAGGGCTTAACATTTACGACAGTTATTAGAGTACTCATAGATTACATCATAATATAAATCTACGATATTCAGATAAAATGTTAAATAGGTATAAGCAGGTGAGGTGAAACTTTGACGATGACACATCTAACAACATATTGCATAAAAGAACATATTTTATAAAAGAACATTCGAACTTATAGAGAAATCAGAATTATAACGGGCATGCGAGAGATCAAACGACTCTGTTATCTCAAACAGATATCTTCATTGGTTTAAATCGATAACTTGCTGTGAGAAAGTGAAAGAAACATATACAAGCTGTAGTCAAGATAACTCCTTACAGTCATAAACACCAGGGAGGTATCTTGACGGTAAAGTGAGATAAAGGAAAAACACGCCCGAGCAGTAGAAAGTCATAGAACTGTCATTGCTGTCCTACGCTTGTGCACAAACGCACAGACACACACACGTACAAACATACATACATATACATATGTATACATATATGTACATATACACACGTGTATATGTACATATGTACTCGTTGGCATGTTCGGACACTTAAAGTTTCATTTCCATAAACATGAGCAATATTTCTTGCCACCTCCGTTGCTGAAGTGCCCTTTCTGAACTCATACAGCATGCATTGTCTGATACGGATCTGACTCATTTGAAAAAGGAAAAATCGATGCAAATGTAAGCACTATGATACAAAATAATCTTCAAAGAAAATATAAGTATGTTAAAATTAATACATATTTTATCATAAGTATTGAAAACGTACCCTTAATATATTATTTGATGATTATTTTATCAATCCTGAAGAGAGAAAATGCAAAGTGACTCGACCAATAAAAAGTAAATATATTTAACTTAACGTTAAATACTACGCTTAACAACTTGGAACATATCAATTATAATTTGAATCAAAATTACCAGCAATGTAACTATCACAACGTAAAAACAAATCATTTTAGCTATTCCAGAATACAAAGGTAAACCGACTTCACCTTCATTTATTTATTTAGTATTCCTTCCTCTGAAGTGTCAAATGCTTCTTTGACCTTCTCAGTCCTGACTACTGATGCAGTTCCACTCCATGTACTGACCAGATTTTATAACAATCGGCAGTTTTCTTTCTTCCTTTTTCTAATTACATTCTTTTTCAAATACGTGAGTTGTTAATGTTTTTCACATTTCACTTGAATATATAAAGCGTTTTATATTCATGTCAGTTGTACTTTTGTGTCTGAATAACCTTACACTTCGGACTTCCGATCTGGACATGTATATTGTTGCTTTCAGATTAATTTTCTCTTTGTATTCCTTCTTTTTCTCTCTTCCGTCCCTTCCCATTTCCAATGTGCTATCTGTTTCATTTATTTATTACTTCTATTATGAAATCTAACGTAACAACTTTTTTATCTTTAAATCCATAAAATTGCTCTTCCACGATCTAATTGTTTCAATTTAAACACATAGCCACAGATCAAGTCACCTTCTAAACAAGAACACCTGAGAAAGAATGTATTGGAAGATTTCAGTAAAACGAAGAATCAGTATAAGTGCTCTAAACATCGATGCATGTAGAAAGGAATAATATCCAGATTGGTGCGGAAATTTATAACATATTTGAATAGCTTTACAAATGCAAATGCAAGATGTTAAGAAGTAATATTAATTATTGAAGGAAGAAAACCTGTAATCAAAATAACTCTCACTGACGAGTGTAAACTGAAAGTAATTGAACAATACAATTATTTCTGCAGTTCCAGAACAGAGAAATAGACCACCTGGGGTATACCAGTTATGTTCTGTCCCAGATGTGTGAACAATCAGCATTACAAATGAGAACAGCCAATTATATTGTTCAACGAAGATACATAAACAGATGAAACAAAAGAAGAAAGATCGATCAACATTAAAAAGTAGAAATAAAATTGACAGATATTTTTTTAAAAAAGTAAAAACTCTAAGAGAAACGTTAAAGTTAAATATAAGCAAGTTATTCTAGAATTATAGAATATTTTGAGCAGCTAATTACTTCAAGATATTTTTAGATCAATTATTTAGGAATAGACATAAACAATGTACTTAAAATATTATTGTTTATAGAAAAAGATGAGCATTTTCTATTGAAGACCAAACAGGAATGCTATACAAATCCATAACATTTCTAAAATCTGAAAAAAACAAAAACAAAAAAAAACAAACAGGAAGTCTTATGGAATTGTGTGAGAGGAAATGACGTAAAACACATGTAGAGTATTAGAGTCAATGTGGCAAATAAAGGAAGAGTAGCTTTAAGCGATTGAATTAATATTCCAACACGGTAAATATAAAAATACTGAAACATATATATTGCTGTGGTGAGTGTTTTGAAGAATAGAAGAGAAAAGTACATTATACTTATCCCATAAATACAAAAAGTAGTACTTTTCGAATCAGAAGAACACATCCATTCTGAACTGATTAAATATTGCATTAAGTTAATAAAGGGCCTCTCCACAGTCATTCGACCTACAAGAAATAGTACTCAAATATCTCTCAAATAACATTTTACTGTCTTGAAAAGTCAAAGTACACATTGTATAACATATTACAAGATATACATGCGCCCGAGCACACACATATAAACGCACACACACCCACGCACGCACGCACACGCACACACAATTATAAATGAAAAGAGAGACGGAATTTTCTTGACTGGAATAACATTGATCATAAAGTCTGCTTCATCAAGCTTGACCTGAGGCTAATTAAAAATAACATCAAGAGGAATAACAATATTATAATTAACAGTCTTTGAACTCGATAGAAATACAATTACGATGGTTTGTTGTAGGGTGAACACATTCAATACAGAAGAAAAACTATCATAATTATTATTATTATTATTAACATTAAGGCGGCGGGCTGGCAGAATCAATACAACACCAGGCAAACTGCTTTCCGTCCCTCAGTACTTTCTGAGTTTAAATTCCGAAGAGGTCGACTTTACCTTTCTTTCTTTCCGGGTCGATAAAATAAGTACTAGTTGAGCGCTAGAGTCGAAGTAATCGACTTATCCTCTACCCCGAAATTTGTGGCCTTGTGCAAAAGTTTGAAATCATCGTCGTCGTCATCATCATCATCATCATCATCATCATCATCATCATCATCATCACCATCACCATCACCATCACCACCAGCATCATCATCATCACTATCACCACCACCACCACCACCACCATCATCATCATCATCATCATCATCATCATCATCATCGTCATCGTCATCGTCATCGTCATCATCATCGTCGTCATCATCATCATCATCATTATTATTGAAACAAAGCTCTGGTTTGGTCTTATTCCTGGTAGGATTTATGTAGGTAACAGGTAACAGGTAACCTGTAACCTTAGGTATCAACACGATTTCGGCAGTCTTTCAAGTGCTTAGAATCCTCCTGATAATCCTTGCTGTCCCTAAGAGGCAAACCTTCTGTGGGAGCTCTACTGGGCATTCTATTTCAATCTCCTTCAACCGTTTGTCTATATCTTGGCTTACTGTTCCTAACGCACCAGTTATGTATAGGCACGACATTTACTATTCGCATGCTCCAAATTTTTCCTATTTAAAATTTTAAGGGATTGTATTTTCTCTGCTTTTCTTCCTCTTTCTTTACGTTCCTGGAATCAAACGGGTATGATGGGTCGATAAGTAAGCAACTGCACTTTTCCTTATCTATGATTGTAATATCTGGTCTATTACTTTCTAACTTCGTGTCCGTTTGAAGAGGGAAGTCCTAGAACATTTTGCATTTCTTTGACTCTAGTCCTCTTTCGACTCAATGATTGTACCATGTGTTTCCAGCTTCACATTCCCATTTCTGGCGCAGTTTCTAGTGTAAACCTTTTACAACCTGTTCGTGCCTCCATTTCTTATATTCTTCCTGTGCCAACTTGGAGCACTCTACCACAATGTGTGCCACTGTCTCATTCCAAGTCCCACAGGATCTACATGTCTCTGACAAAATCTCTCTCTATATTTTTTTCTCTAGTTGTTTGCATTTATCGCTTGATCTTCAGCTGCTACAATCAGGTTCTCTATTTCTGATTTTAATTGCCCTTTTATAACCAAGCCAAGAATTTTGTTCCACATACATCTTCAGTGGCTCTCCTAAATTGGTCACGCTGTGGTTTCTCATCGATCTGTTTGATTATTATAATTATTATTATTATTCGACTTGATTCAAGTTTGGTCTTCTTTGTAGTAGAATTAATGTGAGTATCAGATTACACGCTGTAACTTTAAACATCCAGATAATTTCGATAAGCCATCAAGTGGTCAAAATCCTTCTGATGATCCTTCCTGTTCTTAAGAGGCTAATTTTCTATAGAAGCTCTACAGAACATTCCATTCCAGTCTGCATTAAATATTTGTCGATACCATCATTCATAGTTCCTAATGCACCAATTATAACAGGTACAACCTTTACAGATTTCATGTTCCAAATCCTCGCAACAACAACTACTACTACTACTACTACTACTACTACTACTACTACTACTACAACTACTACTACTACTACTACTACTACTACTACTACTACTACTACTACTGCTGCTGCTGCTGCTGCTGCTACTGCTGCTGCTGCCACTGCCGCTACTACTACTTAATAATAAAAGTTATAGCAAGAACAATGGGTGTCATTGAAACACGGTTTAACGAATGAAACTGCTAGACAATGTAAGTCGTCCTTCGGGTGTCGTGTTTGGTTGATTAAATCGACACTGCAACATACTACGTATTTGACCCGAAAAGACGAAATACAAAGTCGGTCCTGACCCCGGCGGGGTTTGTATTCAAAACGTAAAATAGGGCAAAATTAAATACTGCTAAGAATTATGTCCAGCTGCTGACCAATTTTACAATTCGTTTTATGATAATGCTGTCTTTAGCATTCAATTACACGCACACGCACGCACAAACAAGCAAACAATCACTCATACACACATACACATATATATATATACATGTATGTATATATGTATGTATGTATGTATGTATGTGCGTGAGCGTGCGTGTGCGTGCGTGTGCATGTGTGTATGTATGCATGTATATAGAATATTTCAAATTACTGCACCGTTTAATGTCAAATGTATGTGAAATTCAACGGTTAATTGCAAAAGTAAATATCTCGAGAACGATTAATTGGGTATATAAATATTATATTTGCTGTTAATCGTGTACAGCTTTTAAACCGATTTTTCATTTAAATAGTTGATGAAATGTAGAACAAAATTAAACATAGAAATTAAATTATATAAATTTGGCGATTCTGAAAGCTATGCTCTTTGAACTGTACACCTCACTACTCAAACAACAGCCATAAAACTCGCAACAAATACCCCGCGCTCAGAATATATAAACAAGATTACGAAAGCAAACAATTATTTTATATTTTTATACTACGTCGCAAACATTTCTGCATCACTAGACGTGACACTCAAACAAACGAAGTGCCTATAACTAAAGCTCACTCAATATGCACAAAACAAAGACGGCGAGCAGGCAAAACCGTTAGTATGCCGTACCAAATAATTAGCAGCATTTCGTCCAAATTTACGTTCGCCGAGGTCGACTTTGCCTTCATCTTCTAGGGATCGATAAAAGAAGTACAAATCGAACACTGGGGTCAATGTAATTGACTTATCCACTCCTCAGAAATTGCTGATCTGGTGCCAAAATTTGAAACCATTAAAATGCTAGTGAGCTGGCAGAATTGTTAGCATGCCGGGCAAAATGCTTAGCGGCATTTCGTTCTTCTTCACGTTGTGAGTTCAAATTCCGCCGAGGTCGATTTTGCCTTTCATTCTTTCGGGGTCGATAAAATAAGTACCCACTGGGATCTGGGGACGATGTAATCGACTTACCCCGTCCCCCAGTTTTGCAGGCCTTGTGCCAAAATTTGAAGCCAATATGCACGAAACAACCTCACAACCCGTCCACACAGCCAAATGCTAGTTACTGTCTTCCCAAGCCAAATAGTACATACTCAAACTCGAAACAAACTGGCTCATTTCTGAACTGGCAGACCGCTCATACGAACACCTCACATTCTCGATCGTGCAATCACATACCCGATCGTATAATCACATACCCGATCGTATAATCACATACCCGATTGTGCACAAGACCACTACACAGGACTACAAGCAAGGCTATGTGTGTTTCATACGCAGACAAAACCAGATGGACATCCTTTATAGATCGTCTTTCGCTCATTGACATGTAAGGTGTTTTAGCTTCTCCAAAGGTGGGCACAAGCCCTAGAAGAGAATAGAGACGAGGGCTGCAAGACTATAAGGGTCTGCGCCTTCGATGGGAGGCCTGAAACACATACAGACACTACGCACGCACGCATGCATGCATGCACACTTGTGCGATGGTAACGTGATGACGACGACGATGACGACAATGTGGTGATGATGAGGATGAGGATGATGGTGGGGATGTTGGTGATGGTGGTGGTGGTGGTGGTGGTGGAAGTGGTGGTGGTGGTGGTTGTGGTGGTGGTGGTGGAAGTGGTGGTGGTGGTGGTGATGATAGTAGTGATTGTTATTTGAGGTGCTGCTGCTGCTGCTGCTGCTGCTGATGATGATGATGATGGTAGAGGGGATGAGAAGCAGGAGGAGCAAGAGATATAGAAAGGTTAGATGAGGGACGGTAGTAATAGCGATGACCACAACAACAATGACGATAATGAAATAAAGACAATGACACTAATGATGATGATGATGATGATGATGATGAGAACGATAGCAAAACCACAACGATGCTAATTATTATCAACCACGTGTTGGAACAACGGCTATCAACGATAGAAGTTTAAACACCAGCAATAAAACGGCAGTAACAAACCAAACAAGGGTCGCCATCGGAGCCAGAATTATCATGACCAGAACCATCAGAACCTCATCGACAGCATTCCGATCATACTCACCAGCAGCATCGATATCGCAATCCTCCTCCTCATCATCTTCTTCACCACCACCACCACCACCACCACCACCACCAAAAACAACAACATCACCACCACCACCACCACCATGTGATCATCATCATCATCATCATCACCGTCGTCATTGTCATTGCAAGCATCGTCGCCACCTCCAGTACAAGCTGTAGCAACACCACCACCACCATAACAGCCACCTCCACCATGACGACGATGAGATCAACAACAACAACAACACCAACAGCACCAATGCTAATGCGAAGGTGAAGAATGCCATCAAGAGTCGTCTGCAGTAGGACGCCACCATTACCTGCGCAAGGTGTTGAGTACGTTTGTCGTAGGTCGTCTCCGGTACTGGAACTAAGCTCTGTATTAATCAGCTTACGCGTTCGTAGTTGCCATGGCACTAACGAAATTAATGCCATCGCCTCCTCTTTTCTTAGTCTACGTCTCATCGTTGTTGGTGGTTTTGTGTCTTAACAATGCTCTTCGCCAGTTTTCGTCTCTTTCCATTCTCTTTTCCGTTTGCAAATCTCTCTTCTTCTTCTTCTTCTTTTTTTCTTCATCATCTTTTTCTTCTTCTTCTTCTTCTTCTTCTTCTTCTTCTTCTTCTTCTTCTTCTTCTTCTTCTTCTTCATCATCTTTTTCTTCTTCTTCTTTTTTCTTCATCATCTTTTTCTTCTTCTTCTTCTTCTTCTTCTTCATCATCTTTTTCTTCTTCTTCTTCTTCTTCTTCTTCTTCTTCTTCTTCTTCTTCTTCTTCATCATCTTCTTCTTCTTCTTCTTCTTCTTCTTCTTCTTCTTTTTTTTTTCTTCATCATCTTTTTCTTCTTCTTCTTCTTCATCATCATCTTCTTCTTCTTCTTCTTCTTCTTCTTCTTCTTCTTCTTCATCATCATCATCATCTTCTTCTTCATCATCTTCTTCTTCTTCTTCTTCTTCTTCTTCTTCTTCTTCTTCCTCCTCCCACTACTACTACTACTACTACTACTACTACTACTACTACTACTACCACTACTACTACTACTACTACTACTACTACTACTGCTGCTGCTGCTGCTACTGCTGCTGCTGCTGCTGCTACTACTACTACTACTACTACTACTACTACTACTACTACTACTACAACTGCTGCTGCTGCTGATATAGATTGCTGAACGTTTATGTTTACAAATGTGGAGAAAATTGCAAAGCAGGAAGTATTGTGAAATACACACACACACACACACACATGCACAAACAAACACATACATACATTTGCGCATATTTGCACATATATACATATAATACAACGTAATGTAATGTAATATAATAATATATACACGTGCACACATGTATGTATATACATGTGCGTAAGCTAATTGAAAACTACTGTTCTGCTAGAAGCTTCCACTGCTTCTGAAACCCATATAAACAGAAGAAATATGAAAGAAATATTTCTATGGCGAACATGCAAATTTTTTCCCCGCCATGCAATTGTAACATGCCTAACATCTACCTCTTAAATTTATGTCTTCTTAAAAATGTATTTTATTGAAGTGAAGGCTCTGTTGCAGATAGTAGCGGGAAAATTTATAGGGCCAATTGAAAATCCTTTTTAAAACGAATTCTCAAAATATTTGTACTCCTTTTATACACTCATAAAAAACTCTTTACTATTCTAATATATCTGGAATATAAACGATGATAATATTAACAACCATGATATAGTTTGGTCCATCATAGAATACCCTAATATCAATTATCCCTGAAGGCACAATCTCTGAACCTGGAATAACATAACAATCTGTTGCAGCCTTACTAGCTTTTAATAAATTATCTGAATTAGTGACTTCTCGCAGACATTCCAATTGCATATATTTTGAGTTTACTAAACAGGCGAGGTGGCAGAAACGTTACCATGCCGGGCAAAATGCTTAGCGGTATTTCGTCTGTCTTTACGTTCTGAGTTCAAATTCCGCCGAGGTCGACTTTGCCTTTCATTCTTTCGGAGTCGATAAATTAGGTACCAGGTACGTACTGGGGCCGATCTAATCGACTGGCCCCCTTCCCCAAAACTTCAGGCCTTGTTACCTAGAGTAGAAACGAATATATTTTGAGTTTACTGAGAAATTTCCACCAAACTGAATTTCCGGTACATGCCTTTTGCATACTTGGACGGATCGCCCCCTAGTTCAAAAATCTTTTAATTTTCATCAACGTTAATACTTCATCCATAAAAGTAAAGTAATTTCTCTTGCTCACATAATGTCCTGTGCATCATATTTTAGAAATGGAAATTCTGTGTGTTCTGTACATTTACTACTCGTTAGGTGATATTATCGGCGTGCTTCGGCATATGCTAATGAATAGATGAGAATGTGAAGCGCTTCCAACCTAATTTTTTTCTGCAACTAACCAAATACGGAAATACTCTTAACTAATACTATCACGGTATGTTTTAGAAAATTTTCTTGTATATTCTCACGCTGCAACTCTTCCGCGATTGCTTGAAAAACAGAAAAGTTTAACTCAGAGTTATGACACAAGAGAGTATCACATACATGATATATTGAGTGCAACACTCCAATTGCCTGTGTATATATATTCACGATTTGAAAAGATATTGATGTGTACTCGTATGTGTACGAGTATAAATCTATCTATCTATCTCCATTTATATATGTGTGTCTTTGTATGTATGTATACACACACACACACACACACACACACACACACACACACACACACACACACACACACACATATATATATATATATATATATATATATATATATATATATATATATATATATATATATATATATATATATATATATATATATATATACAGAGTGCGATGGATAGATTGTCATTTTATATTTTTAATTTCGAGCAGGTATATTGTTTGTTTTTGATGTTATTTACTACATAGTACAGTAGGGTCAGTTGGGCACCGTCTTTGAGAAAAACACCACTATGGCGCATTTCACTCTGCCAGAAATTTGGAAACGACATGCTGTACTGCTTGGCATTCGCGCCGGAAGTTCCGATAAGAACATTTCAGAGTGTCTGGATGTCAATCTGAGGGCAGTGCAGATGACTGGGGAAGGGTTAGATTAGTTTAATGGTGATTACGAAGGTACGGCAGCTCGGAAAACTCAATCCTGAATTTGTTGGTGAGATCCAGCCCGTGATTAACAATGATCCCTCCAAAGGATATGGGAGCGTCTGAGTTTCTTATCAAGCAGGTAGTGCATGAAGACGATCGATATTCTTCATACAAGATGAGAAAGGACCAATTTTTATCCCAAGCCATCAAGGACAAGAGGAAAGACCACGCTACGAAGCTTTTGAACAAACTCAAGCATCCCCTCCAATCGAAAATGCTTTGTTTTTTCACAGACAAGAAAAGTTTCAGCCAAGATCAGAGGGTGAGCACACAAAACAACCGTTGGTTTGCCGTGTCCACAAAACATGTACCGAGAATGATAAAATTCAACGTCTGGCTACCTTACTTCCAGGACTGCAACCTCTTTTATTATGTGTGGGTCGCAATTGAGCGAGAGACCAACAAAACTCTTGTAACACCAAAGATGATCTGAAGGCAAGGATTATGGCAGCATTCACCAACTTAAACTAGGAGACCGTCCAGAAGAGCTGCAGGAGATTCCGAAGTTGTCTGGAGGCCGTGGTTGAAGCCAATGGCGATTTTATTAAATAAATTTATTTTTTAGTATTTCAAGATATCTATATGCAATTTTGGGATATATATCTTTTAAAATGAGATGTCAGTGTTATTTTCATTTTTGCGCAATTTCGACGATAATTTATTCCCCGCATCCTACATATATATATATATATATATATATATATATATATATATATATATCAGATGGGACAAAACTCAATAGAGGACAAAAAAAAAACACCTGCACAGATAGAGAACAAAGGCGGACAGGAAAACAACAAATAGAGGAACAGGAAAAGGATGGTTCATTCGTGGCCTTCTCTCCTCAGTCAAGTTTCCAGCTTGTCCTTACAGTTTAGGGCGGTTACACTTGAGACTGCCGACCGCCAACATCTCTTATGTCGATCTCTTATGTTCCTGCCACAAGGCTTTCACTCTATACACGCCAGTTCAATTTGATTTGTCTTGATTTGCCGAAAGACACCTGTTGTTATTTTCTTGTTATTTGTAATTGTGTAACATGTTCTCCGTTTTTTGTCTTTGTTGTCATAGACATTCGCTTGCTTTCTCACAAAAAATCTAATGCTCTTAGGTTAAACTTTTTAGGGGCACCCAGATTTGAACAGTCTCAAATGTAACTGCCCGAAAGTGTGAGGACTATCTGGAAACTTGACTGAGGAGAGAAACTCACGAATGAACGGTCCTTGCTTTTTTCCTGCTCCTCTATTTGATGTTTTTTCCTGCCCGCCTTTGTATTGCAAATTTGTCCGGATATTTTATTGTCCTCTATTGCGCTTTTGTTCCATTTTTTATATTCATATATGCATATAGCGGCGTACGTACACTTTTCCCAACTTACACACACACACACACACACACACACACACACACACACACACACACACACACACACACAGATATATATATATATATATATATATATATATATATATATATGTTTAGGAGTGCCTGTGTGGTAAGTAGCTTGCTTACGAACCACATGGGCAAGTGTCTTCTACTATAGCCTCGGGCCGATCAAAGCCGTAACTTAGCGGTTCGGCAAAGAGATCGATAGAATAAGTACTAGGCTTACAAAGAATAAGTCCTGGGGTCGATTTGCTCGACTAAAGGCGGTGCTCCAGCATGGCCACAGTCACATGACTGAAACAAGTCAAAGAGAGTAAAGAAAGAGTATATATATATATATATATATATATATATATATATATATATATATATATATATATATATATATTTGGAAATTGGTGTACGAGAAAATGTAGTCGTTGATACACTGTTCTTTAGAAAAGGCAGGATATACAAGCTGGAATGTCTTCGGTTATACGCCTTCTCAGTTAAACTAAAACAATGATGAGTGGAACAATAGCAAAACCTAATAATACAAGATCTCTCGTTGAAAAATCACTTAGTGATCAAGGAACAACATATTCATAAAATGATCAATCGTTATCTATTACCTATGGTTGGTAATATGTCTCCCCAGCCTTTATCAGACATATCAAAACTGAATGGAAAGTCGATACTCTTATCATCAATTATTTCATTCTGAACAAAATCAGCTTAAACAAATGTTTCAGACACATTAACAGAATTATCGGGAGGTTTGTTTTATTCTTTTATAAGGATATATTGAGATAAATCGAAAACGAAAATTAACGAAATCAACCGAGACTATCACGTAGTGCATAGACGAGAAATTATAAATAATATATAAATTATCAAAAGTATCAGTGGATGCATCAAGTTATAACTTTGCAGCGGTATCGACCTCCTGAATTTAATGGCCAAATCTCACTCATACCACACCCCGTCGTCTCAAGAATTTAAACTCATTTTGGTTTCGAAAGTTTTCAATATATAGTGACTGAAAAGAAGATAGGATGCTTACTGCTGGAACGCCTTTGTTGAAAGGTAAATTCAATAAGAGTTGTCCTGGTGCTAGATAGCAATAAAAGCATTACCATGAACCATTCGGAGAAACTGCATTATTTTTTTCTACAAGGACAACTCGTTCAAGAAGTATAGAAAATACTACAAAAAGAAAAATGTTTAGGGTCATCCAAAATTAATCAAATGGTCGACAATAAATTTTAGAGCAAAGAAGTCCGAAAAGCAAGCCGTCGATTTTTAGTGATTAGAATATAAAGCTACTGTTACATGTATTCTTATAAGACGCTTCAATAGAAAACAAATAGAAATACTGAAATTACAAAAAATCTGCCTCGAAAGACATGCTGCCTTTCACTCGAATGAGCAGCGTATAGCACTTTTTTGCAGCATAATTTCTAAACCATTAGAAGACTACCTTTGTGGCAAACACGCACATGTGCACGCACGCACTTACACACACACACACGCACGTACGCACACGCGCACACACACACACACACACACACACACACACACACACACACACACACACACACACACACATACTAACGAACAAACGACTTTATATATATATATATATAATACAAAATGGGACAAGAACGCAAAATATCCAGACAGTTAGGTGATACAAAAAAGGGGACAACAAAACATCCAGATAGACGATACAAAGAAAACAAGGACGGGTCATTCGGAGTTTCCTTTCCTCAGTCGAATTCCAGATTATGTATGTATTTATGTAGAAGAAGAAGAAGAAGAAGAAGAAGAAGAAGAAGAAGAAGAAGAAGAAGAAGAAGAAGAAGAAGAAGAAGAAGAAGAAGAAGAAGAAGAAGAAGAAGAAGAAGAATGCGGGAGTGGAATAACAGTAGCACGATGTTGATGGAATCCTCTTAAATGGTCAAGTGACCTAAACGTGTCCCGTTGTGGTTGAAATAGTAGTTATTGGAATTGTTCTGAATAAATTCATGGGTTGTGGCTGTTCTGAAAGTATCGTTTTTAATATTTGTGTGGGTATTATTCTAAGGCCCTTGTAACAGTGTCGTTTGTGGTGGACGTATTCAAAAGGGGTTTATATTTTGTGATAAAGAATGACTCTTTATTAATGCGTTGACTACAGGTTGCATCGTCCCTGAATTGAAAGAAGGGAAAATTCTGAAGCTGGGCTGTTTGTTAGTGGCTCAAATGCCGATGTGTTCGCTGAATGCTAATTTTCTGTATTTCGGAATTTTAATCTGGGATCTATGCTGAGCCATCCTTTGAGGTAGACTGTTTTTGGTTTGACCTATGTATTGCTCTCGACACCCAGAACAAGTTAGTACATATATCAGGTGCCGCGAAGCACATGTGAAGTTGCTTTTCACTGTAAAACGTTGATCCTGCTTGAAAGAGAACTCTGATCCCTCAGTTAGGTTGACGCATATACCACAGTTAGGTCTTTCGCATTTTTTCATTGACGGCTTCAGTGTTGTTGAAAAGCGTATTCGGGCTTGTGTTAGGAGACTTCGGCCTTGTGTTAGATTTGAGCTGTCTTTTACTCATTATGATGGTGTGCGTTTGGAGGATCAAATTCTTTCTGTGCTCCCTTTTTAGTAGAGTAATGTTTTGGAGTATGGTGTCGAAGGTTTCATTCTTAAGAGGGTTGTGTGTGGAGATGTATGGTAAGGCTTTTGGTTGTAAATCCTTCTTTA
>NC_142932.1:4263812-4266312 GCF_046866305.1 Octopus bimaculoides | reverse complement strand
CCTTAATTAGAATATTAACTAATAATAAATGAGATTATATAAAAAATTGAAAATAAATGCAACACTAATCTAAACGAAGTTTTGGTTTACACTAAAATGTTAAACGTTATACTATTAACTTAGTGTTAAATAAACACTTGTTATTTAATGTTAGTTTAACATTAAATAACAAGTGAAATTATATAAAAATACTTATTTTACCAATATATATATATACACATATGATTGACCGCTAGCTCCAAAGGTTTTCTTAAATCTCTCTCTGTTGTTTATTTCCGCGTATTCCTTTCTGTTGATGAGCGAAGGTTCGAAACGTAAAAGACTTTCTACACCTGTCTTCGTCTTTTATTTTTCTCTAACTTTCAACTATGTGTGTGTGTGTGTGTGTGTGTGTGTGTGTGTGTGTATTTCTTGGGCATTGCGAGACCTAGTGTAAAACCGAAAGAGTAAACGATTATCTTATGGACTTCATTAGCTTACAGCTGTTTCTGCCATGAGATGCAATTGACTCATAGCTGAGTTACACCTTCTAGCTTCATCGGAGCCTCGAATATGAAGCGCAGTCTCCGATGAAACTATAAGATGTTGCGGAAGCACTCAGCTACGAGTCCACTGAATCATATAGCAGAAACAACTGTAAGCTAATGAAGTTCAGAAGATAATCGTTTATTCCTTTGTCATCTTATTTGCTTTCATATACAGACATATATTCAAAGAGAGACAAGTTCAAATGTCAGATCATTTAGATTAAAGTACTCAAACAAAAGCAGAAAATGAATAAAATGCATATTTACTCGATTATCTTTTGTCCAATAAAATGTATTTCGTCGGGTAAACGATTATGGATGTGTTTGTGTGTATTAGACAATTTTCCACGGAATTTCCGTAAAGCAAATTTCTTTCGTAAGATATTGCCCGAACCCGGACTATGACAGAAGGGAGTTACCCAATGTGCCAGTTGGATCGAAACTGATAATACGAGGTTACAAAGCAAACAACTTTACGCAGCCATACTCGCTATTTAAAATTAACTAGCACGCTCATAATGATGATAGATTTATCAGTCCTAAATGCTAAACAAATGAACTAACACTACTATAAACTTGAATGACAGATTTAAAGATGTATGAAAACAGCTATAGAAAATTGTTGAAAACGGATTAGAAAAAGATGATATGTTTAATTAAAATATTCTAATTCATAAAACAATTCCAGCTGAAATTTAAATAGGCTTCTTAGAAATCGTTGACTGACGATATGTATCTAAAATTCAAAGCATCATAATTTTTATATCTCCATTTTTTAAATTTTATTTTATTTTATTTCTGCATTTTAACTGCCACTTCATTATTTTTTCATAATTTATTATTGTTATTAGAAGTTTGGAATAATTATTTATAATGTAGACAAAAGACCACAAATTTTGAGAAAAAGGTATATTCTGTTATGTCAATGCCAGCCCTTCACAAGACTAAAGCTTGTCAGGGATATACATGCATACGCATATACATACATACATACATACACACACACACACACACACACACACACACACACACACACACACACACACACATATATATATATATATATATATATATATATACAATAGCTTACTTTTCTACAAAGGAAAGATCAATAAAAAAGTACTCCATCTAGTGTAAGATAAATATTGTTTAATGTACACAGTATATAGTTATAAGCAACTGATAGCTTCATGCATTGAAGATATTATCTAGTCAGGTTTTAAAAAGAGCCTAGTGTCTCCAGGTATCTTCAGGCTTTGTGCAGTTGGCCTATACAAGTCACAAATCAGGACAACAGAGCAAGAAAAATCACGATAAAAAACGAGATGAAGTGGGTTCAAAAAGTGGAATGGTGAAAAAAAAAACAGGAAAAGAAGGAAAAACGAATAAAAAAAGAATTAGGGTTATGCTCCCTTTGACCGTGGAGTCGTAAAAGCTAGACAATGTAGAATCAACAGAAAGGGTCTAAAGCCTGCGATACAGCTGCTCAATCCGGAAAGCATAATTTTTCCCCAGTTGTTACATTCGAAACTCTGGAGCTTGTCCACTCGACCAAAGTTGTATGATAAACTCCGGCATAAACTCCGGCAGAAGTTACAGCAACGCTATACGATAAGCTAACCTAAAAGATTTAAATCGAGTTATGCGAACACGACTTCAAATGTCGCTTTGCTAAGTCCCTATCTTCTTTCCAGTACATGAACAAAAGCAAACCACTAAGTTGGCTAGCCACATATGGGGTTTGATGACCAACGCCACGCCACATATAATCTAGTGCTATACATTAATGGGCCAAATAATGCAAGTAACGGGCAGCGGAAAGATCGCATATTCTTTTTAAATCTAAGAACTCCACCGCACTGTTGGATTCCAATCAGAAATGTTCTGTAAATATAAACATTTAGACAAATTGCTTTTAACGAATTGGAGAACACTACCCCTCCGGATTAAGCAGCTGTATCGCGAACTTTAGA
>NC_142932.1:4241312-4258812 GCF_046866305.1 Octopus bimaculoides | reverse complement strand
TGCCGTTTTCGTTAGTCAATGTTAGTCAATTGTTAGTTAATTGTTAGTCAATGCTTATTTACTAAAACTCTCCATATCTCTCTCAATCTCTTAGAACGAGCAGTAACAGTTAAACAACACTTTGCCGATGAAGTTTAATTATACCAAAACATATTGAAGGGTGTTACCATACAATCAGACATGAGAATCTATTCTATTTTTTATTTAACTTAAATTAATTTTAATTCAAGTGGTTGTCTCTACAGCTTTTCCTGACCAGAAAGCAAATGATAAAATCAGCGTAGCGAACGGAGCCTATCCCTCTAGGTCTTCCACTCTTGAATTAGCATTTGTGAACGAATACCAAGTCGATAAGTTGACAAACTCCAGATAAAAACGAGAAAATGAACGTCGGAGCCGCAACGTAACTGTTCGACCGCCTAGAAATAGCAGCAAAATCTTAGAACGCATCCTTTAGTCTTAAAACTTGAGTAACGCAATTCTATATGCACCATATGAACTAAAGAGAGACTCGCACGGCTGGAACTGAAGAATCCAAACTGGTCTGATGCTAAAAGATGGTAACAATGAGATAAATCCTCTGATGGCGTAGAATATTTTCGAGCAAGGTAAGAAATATATTTTTATGGAAAATTAATTCATACGGCCAGTGGTGTGTTAAATAATTTCGCTTCGACAATTATTGGTAAATATGCATCGGAAGATAAATTAATCTGTACATTCATGAATGACATATAAATGTTCTGTGGGGGAGAACATATGTGCGTTGATGTGAAATGAAACCTAACTACCGCAAGAAAAAAAAATTAGCATAATTTATTCGCCAGAAATATGAGTCATTAGATAATAGAAATACCCATTATTTGATTGACATAAGAGTTTTAAATGCAATACTGTTAGGGGGGGTTGTGTGTTGTGTGTATGTTACTGTATTTTTGTGCCCGTGTGTGTGCTTGCGTATATTTCTGGATGTGCGTGCATGCTTGTGTGTGTGTGTGTGTGTGTGTGTGTGTGCGTGTATGTGTGTGTGTGTGTGTGTGTGTGTGTGTGTGTGTGTGTGTGTGTGTGTGTGTGTGTGTGTGTGTGTGTGTTTGTGTGTATTCTCTGTAGAACAAGAAGTTCTAACGAGAGATTCTGCGAACAGACTTTGATTCACGTTGAAGCAAATTTCTTTCGTTTGTGACGGTTATGCTCTTCCAATAAGCATGGACATTCCAAACTTCCATCTTACTCAATAGACAAATGCAAAATTTTATGCTCTCTCAAATGCACACGCGCGCGCGCGCGCGCACACACACACACACACACACACACACACACACACACACACACACACACACACACACACACACACATACAAGCGCAGATAATAACCCGAACACAAAAGTACTATATTCTTTTTCCTGAGTCGACATTGCGACTAATGGAAAGTTCTACAGAATACTTCTGTTTTTTCAAAACACAAACGGAGGGGTCTTCCAGAAGCTCTCGATAGAGGAGTCCCTCGCTGGTATGTGACGAGATCTTTTTTCCATTGAGTTGACTGTGTACCTGATTTTTAAGACAGAGGACGAGGTAAAACGACAGGCTGAGCAAATGACATGCACGTTTTCACACTGGATAATGCCACTTTACATTAGTTTTGAGGAATATTAGCATCACAGGTATCGACTATCTGCTATTTGTTTCATTCACGCAATAATATAGATGATCCACAATGATATGGATATCCAGGAAACCACAGCACTATCCCAGAAATATCCCAGCGACAGAATAAAAAAGATCTATGAAGCTAGTGGTGCAAAACGTAAGATCCAGTTTTTACATTTTTGATAGTAAAATCAGCAAGAGAGATTTCTGTACAGAAACGGAGGAGAGTCAAGGAATAAAGGAGGGTGGAGAGTAGCAACAGAAGCAGCAGAACCAACGATAACAGGCCCCAGATATAAAGATTTTAGATGATTCTGGTATTTAGTTTCTCGAGCTCCACTGGGCGCAGATTTGAACGTGAACAGAGTGGAAACAAGCTCAGATAAGAAGTTCTCAGTGTCACAAGCATCAGGCATTAATGACGACGAAAATTATGAGAGAGCAACTCTTCCAAAACAGGACCGCCCAGAATCTTAAGCAGCTCAAATGTCGCGCATCGTTCATGAAAATAGGGAGGGAAATGGGAACTACAGAAGGGTGAGAAACTAATAAGAAAAAAAAAGGGGGCAGTAAACAAAAGCTGGAAGTCCTTGGTCAAGGAACTTGTACCCCAACGTGGTTCCTCAACATTGCGGGAATACGAAAGATAAACTAGAGTATATTGAAACTTCTGACGAAATTTGAAAATAAGAAACACTAGGAGGAAACATTTCTATAAAGAACTCCTAAATGTAAAAAAAAAACTCGACTATATACTATACAGAACTACTGAAGCTCACTTCGAAAGATTTAAGATTATTTCCAGTTTCGAACAAATATGTTCTAATTCGATTTCGGAAAACCCGAATTACAGTCAGAGCAGAAGTTGATAGGAGTCATGAGTTGTTTCCTTTTACTTGCATTGTGTACTAAACTTTTAGCATTCTTAATATTTTTCGTATATCCCCACTTGCTTTTATAACCGCTTTTGTATGATTTTTGTCAAATTGTTGGGAACACGCGGGCAATAAAGTAAAAGTTATTTATGTGTTTGTTGTTATATCATATTATTATTATTAATTATTATTAAAAGTTCACTCAGAATATATTGCTCAATTTGACTTTATGATACAATTCAATTCCCCAAGGTGCTCCGCAGTGCGATCGAACTCAGAATAGCATGATTTCGAAGTGAGCGTCTAAAACACACAGCTATGGCTGAATTCACACACACACACACACACACGAATGTGAATTTGTGTGCGTGTGTGTGTGTGTGTGTGTATATACATACATATATATACATGTATACATATTCACATATATATGTATGTATGGACGTTTGTATATGTGTGTGCGTATATGCATATCAGTATGCACACGCCTGTGTATGCGTGTGATGTATGCGTAAGAGAGCGCGCGTGCGTGTGTGTTGAGTGAGAAACGGTGAGCGAAGAGTGAAAGATATTAGAGAGAAAGAAAGATGATGGGAGAAAGATGAAATTAAAGAAAATGAAGGAAGACAGGGAAAATCGTATTAGAAATTACGTAATCAGTTCCCATGACATCGGCATAAGAGTGTTGCGTTCTAATTACATCTTCCCAATTAAAACGTTATCGAAAGCTTCATAATTATTTTATCACAGAGACTGCATATCAAATAAATTATTGATTAGTAAAGAAAATACGACGTATAAAAGTTTCGCTTGAATTTGAATACTCTGCTATTGGATACTTTGCTTGCTGAATACTCTGCTATTGGATACTTTGCTTGTTGAATACTATGTTATTCGATATTCCGCTTGATTGCAGAGTAACATTGTTGATGTTCGAAGGGTTATCTTTCTGGTGTCCCTTTTATTATTAATTTTCCAATAGTTAAATATTTTTCTGTTAACAATTTGACTCTGTATGAATGCACGTATACAATATGAACATTTCTGTTTGAATGTATTCCTCTAGTTATTATAATAATTAAGACCAGTGGTGGTTGCAAGACAGGCAGCAGGTTGGAGGAGTTGCTAGAGCATCAGACAGAATTCCTTGCGGTACCCGTTCAAAACCCGCCGCAATCAATGTTACCTTTTTATGCTCTCAGGATCTATAAATAAAATGCCAACCCATACCAAATTCTTTCATTTTACCTTTTTCTTTCTTCGTGGAAGAAATCGGTTCTGTTCAGACTTTCAAAGTGATTCTGTCATCTTACAATGGCGTCCCTACCACTACATTAGAAATTGGAGGTTCAACGAAGTCAGTTATTTTCAAGATGTTGTTCCATTCATCTACATTCTATGTTCAAACCACACAAAGGTTGAGTTTGACTGTCACAATTGCGAGCTGTGAATTAAATTTAAGAGGACATGCGTGTGTGATAAGAGCAACCCCATTTCAGAACTGCAAGTAGCACTCCATTGAGGGTCTCACCTAAAATTTGTAAAGGATGAGTAGTTATGAGGCGAAATTTTTGTTGAACACATTTTCTATGTTCAGGCAGTCGACTGGCACGGATAGAATGTTTTGATGTAGTTCTGTCGGCCCTCGCTCTGAGTTCAAATTTCACAAAACTCAACTTTGCCTTTCATCTTTTCGAGGTCGATAAATAAAATATCTGTCAAGTACTCGAACGGATTCTTCTCTTTCCCTCCCTTCTCTCTTTCTCCCTCCCTTCCCTTTTTCTTCCTCCCCTCTCTCCCTCCCTTCCCCCCTCTCTCTCTCACTCACTGTCTCGCGCTTTCTCTCTGAAGAAAAACATCGTTTCAGTTTAGATCTGGGGAGTGTTGGGTACTTCCAAGTTTAAAATATCCAAGACACACGAAGACTCCCTCACTTTACTATTTCGAGATTTTGAGGATGCTCGCTTGCCAAACGAAATCTTTAGTAACCGTGAGCTCCTACTAGCAGTGACTTTGAGGGCTCAAGTTGTGTGCTGTTTATATCTCTTTTTTAATTTTTTGTGAGGTGCATTGTATTTTCTTTTTTCATGTGTAATAAATGTGTCTCTCTGCTGTCGAAGGCGTCAACAATTATTAGGTATCCAATATATTAACAATTTAAGTCAATTATTATAGCTGACCTAGCATTGATCTACTTGAGTATATAAAGGATGTCCATTAATTACTTTTACAATTCAGAAAAAAATAAAATTAAAGATAATTCAGCAGAGCTTATTAGAAAACATAGGCAAGCAAAGTTTTATTGGAAACATCAGAGCACTTCCACGTTGGTTCTGTTGGTTGCACACAGCACTTGTATACGATTCTCAATTTCTGACTATGTACTTTGGAGCATCCCCTCATCGATGTTGGAGATTGTTTGGCGTATTTTTTTTTTTAGATCATTGTACGATACTGTTGTGCAATAGAGTCTGTATTTAATGTAGCCCCATAAGAAGCCTAGCGGGTTATATCTGGTGACCTAGGTGAGTAGGGAACTGAACCCCCTCTTTGAATCCATCCTTTTAGGAAAGTTTTATTAAGAAACTCTCGAACGAACACTCGGACATCCAGTGTGGTGGTGCACCATCTTGTTGGAAAATAACTGATGGTTGCATGCAGTACAAGTGTGGTACAACAAATTATTGGAAAACATCAAGGTAAGTGTTGGAAGTAATCGTTTCTTCTACAAAGGAAAATAGGCCATTCACTCGATCAAATATGAAGCCGTACGAAAATTTGAATTTTTAGTCGTTTCTCTCCAGTTCTTTTGTTTCTTGTTGGTTTTCTGAATCCCAAATCCTGATGTTTTGCTAATTTGTCATTCCTGATATATGAAATATTGTTTCATCACTGAAACAAATCTTTCGATAGAAGCCTTCGTCTAATCGAACAAGCATGTCCACCGCAAATCGTTTCCTTTGGGGTTGTCACCTGGCTGAAATGCTTACAAATGTTGCACTTTATAAACATAGAGCCTCAAGCCCATGTACAAAACTTTGTAAATTGCTGACCGCGGTCAACTTAACTCTCTATTTGCAGTACGAATCAACTTATTAGGACTGCAACGAATGCTGCTCGAATTCGCTTAACGTCTTCCACAAACGTTCTCGATCGTTCAATCCTTGTTTGCTATTGGACGCTTTCTATGGAAAAGAACCAACCACTCTTGGTGGTTCTTTGTACGATGATCCCTCTGGATCCTGAGTATCTGATCGCGTCTCTATAAACCAGGATAAACGTTTCCCTTTCTCTTGTGATGTTGTCATTTTCACAACAAGATAGAGATAATAACAGACACCTTTAAAGACAAATGAAAGTGATTTAAATCTTAAAACAAGGTACATATATTAAAACTTTTATATTTAACCTGCGAGAAGTTGATTGCTGGACCTCAAATTTAACAGACATAATAAATTGTGAAAATTGTAAAGACAATTTATAGACACGTAAATGTATAACACACACACGCGCACGCACACACACACATAATAAATGAAAAATTTTATCGTCACTAATTGTCACTATCTATCTATCTATCTATCTATCTATCTATATATATATATATATATATATATATATATATATATATATATATATATATATATATATATATATATATATATATAAATCAAAATAAGCAACAAGGATATCCTTGTTGCTTATTTGGATTTTAATCACCTTTGAAATTGTATAGATAATACCGTACTAAATTCTGGTGCCTCAACTTAAGTACCATATTCACCTGAATCTATCTATCTATCTATCTATCTATCTATCTATCTATCTGTGTGTGTGTGTGTGTGTGTGTGTGTGTGTGTGTGTGTCTGTGTGTGTGTTCTTTCCGTTGTCTGTAGTTCATTTTTCTAACGTCCTGTACCCTGATATGCATCTATATACACATGTAGATGTAAGTATATAGATATATGTGTGTATACATGCATATATATTCTTTGTATTATATATATATATATATATATATATATATATATGGGTGTCTGCGAACGAAAGTAAAGCGTATTTACGCGTATTTTATATTCGTACATACTTGACGACGCGTACGGGCATTACTCATGGATATTCTTAATGAGTCACTACTTAATCTTTCGTAATACATGGTATAATTGTAGGCTCGACGTTTTTGAGAAACTATTTATTCTGAAACAACTCGCAGTGTCTCTCAACGGAATATCCGAAGTGATCTATCACTGTAGTTCATCAGTTGGCCCGCCATATCCATGTGTTTCTTTGCAGCCAGTAAGAAAACAGTTTTCAAGCAGAAGGCGTTCGAGTTTCACGTCTCACGAACTACTGATCGATGTGATACGTACTTCCGTCCTTTTAAAACTCTTAATAATGATCGAGTGATTAATTATGCCTGGCTTTACATGCTAACACACACACACGCGCGCGCGTGTCATTGCCTATTGAATTTGTTATTTAAGTATAGATGATTGGTTGTCTGCCTTTTCAGGAAAATTGAATGGTCACATGACTGGCTGACTAGCTGAACGGTGAGTTAGTTCTCTCATACGTCTTCCATAGAACTGTTTTATTGTTGGCTGGTCGATGTCTGTAACGAAATAGTCGTCTCTTTCACAGCACGTCATTCCACGTAACTACATTTCTATATTTATAAATCTAATGACATTTATCGTTTGCATGTTGGTATTTAACTGATGAACGTGGCTAAACAGTGTTAAATGCTGTTTAACACGTATGACGAATAATTGAATCTATTAAAGAACTTTTGAAAACAAGAAGCCATTAATGCTTAACTGAACTCGTTAGCCTTTAGATGATTCTGTCAAACTTCGTTGTTTGTCAGTTCTGATACAGATGTAATTGTCTTGAAATTCTACTGGGGTTAAACGATTTTCTGTATGCGTGAGTTGTCTTCAAGAAACAAATGACTAGAAAGAAATTGTACACAAATAGAATTTTCGTTATTCTTTTATTTGCCAACAACAATATTGGCAGCGTAAAAGGCAACTATGGTTGCATTAGTAAATACTTTTATAATAGTTTTATGATAGGAATGCAAGCCTAAGTCCGAATTGCTGTTGATAAAACGAATGCTGTTGCTGTTCTTGCTTTTGCTACTGTTGCTGCTATTGTTACTACTACGGCAATTACTACTACTAACACCACTATCACCACTACCGCCAGCAACAAGACCAGCACACCACCACCGCCGCCGCCGCAACTACCACCACCACCACCACCAGGAAACCTTTGGATGAGGTGGTGATAAAGGCAACGACTGAGAAAGGAAACGTAACTACAGAAGCGTGTTTTTTTGAAAATCAGTAGGAAGAGATCAATAGAAAGTTGAAAGCAGCGGAAAGGAAGCGTGGTAAGGTGATTTTTTAGGCGGTCATAAAGATGAAGGAGGAAGGATTTATAATTAGGAATGCTGAAAAAAGAAAAAGAAAAAGAGAGAGAAAGAGAGAAATAGTTAAAATGGGGAGAGAATGGCAAAATTATTAGCGTACGGAGAAAGATCAGAAAGTTCAAAAGTCGTGGTACATTAGAGCGATTTGCATCAACGAAAATAGCCAGTGAGATCCGTGAAGGTAGAGTCCGAAAGAGTACGAAGATCCAGTGGTAATCCGGGTGGAGTGCTGGTTATGTGGATGAGGAGAGGTACTGAAGTTCGGGATGTAGTTAAGATGAAAGTTCAAGAGAGTAGGAAGTTAAGTCAGGCAAGGTCAAACTGGGGTGACCACGTGAGCGTCTGATATATAGTCCAAATTTACAGAAAACGAAAAACAAAGACAGGTATAAGAACAACAAGCAGGTGTATTAGTTTAATGACCGGGAAAAATGGAAAGTCTTTTACGTTTCGAGCCCACTCTTTTCGACAGAAAGGATTAAGAGGGAAAAAATGGAACATAATTGCAGAGAGGGAATGAGAAAACGGAGAGAGGAAAATGTGCAGAGTTCAACGGTCCAACATGGTGAGATGACTGGGAAAAAGAGGCTGAATGAAAGGGAGAAAATAATAATAATAACTGTAATG
The DNA here is from genome assembly GCF_046866305.1 of Octopus bimaculoides. Taxonomy (NCBI): domain Eukaryota; kingdom Metazoa; phylum Mollusca; class Cephalopoda; order Octopoda; family Octopodidae; genus Octopus; species Octopus bimaculoides. The sequence continues at coordinate 4,250,226 of NC_142932.1, read as the reverse complement.
GTGACCCAACGAGCTAAGGCGCGCGCGCGTGTATGTGTGTGAGAGAGAGAATGGTGTGTGTGTGTGTGTGTGTGTGTGTGTGTGTGTGTGTGTGTGTGTATGCATTGGTGAATGGGGGTGAGTGAGTCTAACGTTGTGTGTGTGTGTATGTGTGTGTAGCAGTTGATGTGTGCTTGTTCAGATGGTGTGTGCACATGTGTGTGTGAGTGTATCTACGACGAAATAGTGTGCATGTGTATAGTGTAGGTGGTGTGTGCACGTGTGTATATGGGTGTGTATGAGTGTGTGATGAAATAATATGCATGCGTATGGTATATGTTTGCAGGCGAAAGTTATCTTTGTTTATGCGTGTTGCGTGTGTGTATATATATTGTCTATTTTCGGGTATTATTCGCTTGTGTGAGTGTGGGAGTGTTCATGGTGGTGTGTGGTGTATGTACTGAGTTAAAAAGTGTGTATAGCTGCGCGTATACCATTGTATGTGTGATGACGCTGTTGAAGATTATGTGTGGGTGTGTGGGTGTGTGGATAATGATGTGCAGTGTGGGTGCTGAGAAGTATATATATATATATATATATATATATATATATATGTGTGTGTGTATGTATATATATATATATATATATATATATATATATATATATATATATATATATATATATATATATATATGTATGTATATATATATATATATATATATATATATATATATATATATATATATATAATTGCTTCCCAAGCACATGGTTCCGGTGTCAATCCCACTGCATGTATCCTTGGGCAACGGTCTTCTACAATTGCCTCGGATGAACCAAAGCCTTGTGAGTGGATTTGGTAGATGGAAACTGAAAAAAAGCGCGTTGTATATGAGTGTGTGCGTGCGTTTGTGTGCGTGTGTGCGTGTGTGTGTGTGTGTGTGTGTGTGTGTGTGTGTGTGTGTGTGTGTGTGTGTGTGTGTGTGCGTGCGCGCGAGGATGTGTATGTGTATAGTGTTACTTTTTTAATATTAGGAACCCACAAAGAGAGTGGGGGATAACGCGAGGTAGTGGAAACGAAATATTAAAATGAAACCGATAATCAAACGAATAACACTGGTTTACAGAGAAATTGAGACAAACATAAAAATAGTTGTTCTAGCCTAATTTTGGGGTGCTGATTTCAGATACAAAGCTAGTTTTCACTCATCACTTCTAGTTTTTTTAAGATAAACATTATCATGATTTTGCAACAATTCTTGTAACCATATATATGATCAATTTTTATTTTGTTTTCCAGATTTTTGTGATACATATGATACATGTCTCTGAAATGGCTTCAGGCACGTCAACAAGACAAATTCAATATGCTACGTGCGGGGGAATTTCACAACAGTTGCACAGCACCGAACAATTATTTCCCTCCTGAGAACTGCTTACTTTCATTATTTTGACCGTAAAATTGGAGATCAGGACAAATCCTGGGACCGACGCATCTGTTGTAAACCCTGCTACAATCGACTAACTGCATGATTTAACAGCACGAAAGCAGTCTTCAACTTTGTCGTCCCGATGGTCTGGAGAGAGCCACGAAGTCATGCAGATGATTGTTATTTTTGTCTAACAAATATAACAGGCTTCAATGCTTCTAGAAAAAAATTCAAATATCCCAACCTTCCCTCAGCTATGAGACCTGTTCCCCACTCAGAGGATCTCCTTCTCCCTACACCGCCAGTAAATAAGGATCTTCTTCCCTCATCAAACGAAAAAATACATTCGGGGGAAGATTCTGCCAAGTCGATCTCTTCTGAAAACAATGTCTCTGTTCATTCAGGAGGAAGTGGCAATGAGCACCCCTGGATAACGCAGGAAGACCTGATTGACCATGCCCGTGATCTGTATCTATGTAAGCAGCAGTCAGAGCTCCTGGCATCCCGGCTTAAGCAGTAGAACCTGGTCAAGGCAGATGTAAAGATCACCAGCTTCCGGACACAGAACCAGGACTTTGCTTCATTCTTTGACATTGAAAACAGGATGTGCTATTGCACAAATGTCTCTGGCTTGTTCACCTTCCTTGGCTTCCCACACAATTCCTCAGACTGGCGTCTTTTCATAGACTCTTTCAAGCGAAGTCTGAAGGTTGTGCTCCAGCACAATGGGAACAAATACCCTAGTATTCCCATTGCCTACTCAGTCCATCTGAACTAGTCGTATGACAATATGGAGCTCCTTTTGGAAGCTGTCAAGTACAAACAGTACGAGTGGAGTCTCTGCGATGGCCTCTAGGTCATTGGGCTCCTTATGGGTATGCAAGCAGGCTTCACAAAGTACTGTTGCTTTCTCTGTCTCTGGGACAGTCGGACTGTATCCAAGCACTACAAGCAGAAGAGCTGGCGTATCTTGGAGCACTTTCGTGCCTGGTGAACACAGTTTCCAAGAAAATCCTCTGGTGGAAGTGCTTCTTCCTCCTCTTCGTGAAGGCCATGGAAAAAAATGGCGCTGTGTTCCAACACTTGAGCACTTTGTTCCAAGCTCTGAGTTGCGCAAGGCTTAAGGAGGGCATCTTCGTCGGATCTCAGAGCAGAGTGGTGTTCAAGGATAAGGAATTTGAGGAGCTTCTTATCTTAAAGTAACTGAGAACATGGAAAGCATTTAAGTCAGTCTGCCATAGCTTCCTAGGTAACATAAGGGTACTAGGTTACGAAGAGTGTATCGAGAAGTTGTTACAGTCTTATGAGTATATGAGATGCCGAATGTCACTCACAATTCACTTTCTCCGCTCTCACATCAACTTCTTCCCTCCGAAGCTTGGAGCAGTGAGTGATGGGCATGAAGAAAGGTTCCACCAAGATATTACTAAGATGGAGAGCAACTACCAAGGCAAGTGGAACCCCAGCATGATGGAGGACTTTTACTGGATGTTCTTGCGTGACATCCCGGAGGCAAAGTACACAAGATCGTCCAAAAAACTCACTTTTGTCTGCTGTACTATGTGTATTTTATTACCCAAGTAATTTAGTTCCATCAATGTTCTGTATCTATGCTGTTTCTTTTCCTGTAATATGCTTTTGTAACAGATGAAATAAACACATATTTTGAATTTATATGCAGTATAAATTACAATGGGATATGTGAAAGCAAAACAAATAACTAGACGTAATAGAGCAAAACTGTTCTGAAAATTGAATTCACCAGAGCAAAGTTAGTAAAAAAAAAAACACCTATTCACATCCTTGCCTTAGAGCAAAACAAAAAGGTTTTGTAAACCAGCGTAAGTATTACTTCAGTTCAGAAACAGGTCTGTGGAAGGTTTTCAATTTCTATTACTGATATATTTATTTGTAAAATACAAATACTATTGACACTCAGAATTTCACTTATGATTAACTGGTGTTCACTTGGTAATACAATGAGCAAATATTTTAATACTCTGCAGTGTATAAGCACCTGGACGAGTTCATATGGCATAAATTACATAACCATTAAGTTTGGATCAATTTATGCAACCATGTCTAATTATTATCCTTTAAGCTAATTACGTAAAGAGCATTTTCAATTGAATAATTATACATTTTTGTATAATTATTTTATTCGTGTTAATCTTTCGTAGCTGGCAATAGTTGTTTCATTTGCCCCATTTTAAAGCTTCCCAATTGTTTTAAACTCTATATACGTAAGTGTGTGCGTATGTGACTGCTCGTGTTATGTTTACATCGATATAAGGATCGCTGTTCTATAAATTGGCGACTCGAGAAATTGAGACTAATAAAATGAATGTCAACATATAATAATTACAAAAGTCCAAATGATCGATTAAAACCTTCAAAGGTGGAGCTGCAGCATGGCCGCATACCAGTGACTAAAATTACTGAAACAGAACATTGGGCATTTTGTCTAATTGACTCTCGTTTTTACTTGGAGATACGAAAACAATTTTTTTTCTTTGATTTGTCTTTCTTCCTTTTTTCTTTCTTTCTTTTTTTTTTGCTTTCGTTCTTCGAAAATCATCAGGACTATCATTATGATTCATACTTCTATATTCAAATAGCTGGCTGCTTCATAAAAATATGTATGCATTTTTTTAAGCAGCGTAAAGATTTCCGTACGTCGCTTTGCAGAACTTTAATTCTTTGGAATTTCAAACTACATTGCTTATTAGAATCATTCTAAATGAAATGAGTTTTCTGATTTTTTGTCAATTATAGTCCACATTTAATATTTGCAGTAATCTGTGAGTTTATTTCATCAACATCAGACAAGCTTTCTTTGTATGAAACTAGACAACCATATCAACTGAATTTTCTATTAACCTCCTCGGTTTCTTCGACAACAAAATCGTCCCATCCTTCGCCTACAATTGAATTAACTAGGGTTTTTCTGTATTTGTATTTTTATATTATGTCAGCATCGCTACCATTCAGAGAGAACTAATGCAGGCAAAATTATCTTCCATAATGGATTTAAGGTGGCTTTCTTAGTTTCATGGATTGGTATTGAAATTATCTTCCCACAATGAAGACTAAGTTTTCTTTACCCCTGAATTTAGTTGCTGATTTTCTACAATGTTATCTAGTACTATTCATACGAATGTTAAACATTACTATTAATTAATTATTCCCTGATGCTATGGCTGGATCAATGGAATAGTATTGGGTGGTAATAAAAGAAATGTAATGTTTTGATATTCACAAGGATGTGATTGAGCTTTAGTAATTTCCTTTTGCGTAAATTTCAGCTTCAGAAACAAAGTTTTGATAAAAAATAATTTTACAGTAGTCATCTACGCTTTTTTTTCATTTGCACGCCAATGATTTGAGTGGTTATTTATTTTTATTTAAGCCTCTCATCGCACGTGGATTAAAAGCTCTATTAATTAAAAATGGCTTCATGAAATAATCATCAAAAGCATTACACAATAATGATTTTATGATTCTAGACCTAGATGGTTTGAATCCGCTAACTATTTACGTTCTACCATATAAAGTCTTTCTTTGGTATTCTCTCTTAGCTTTAATCAATATTCTTTTAAAGAAATTTCCTCTAAATAATTGAAACCTTCTGCAAATATTGTGGCACAAAAACTCCAACAGTTTTCTTATGGTTCGATCCATTTTCACCAGTAATTTCAGATCATGTAGAAAGCTTCGATTAAAAACAAGAACTTTAAGCCAGCCCTCAGTCTGAAAAAAACAGGTTACAAATTATTATATGCTTGGAGAATAATGTTGATTTGATTAAAAATATTCTTATTGTTTTTTGTCTTGTATCTTGTGTTTTGTCTTGTTGCAATAGTTGGGGATTTTATATCTTTATCTATAATAATAGAGTTTTTCCCATTGTCTCCATAATGTTGTGCATATATATATATATATATATATATATATATATATATATATATATGTGTGTGTGTGTGTGTGTGTGTGTGTGTGTGTGTGTTTTCTACTAATTGACGATCCTGCAATTAACGTGACACTGACTTTCTCTTGGCTTCTTTTAATTATCCTAAGAGTTCCTTCGTTTATCTTAAAATGTTTCGCTGTTTCCGTTGAACACTTAACATTCTGAAGTTGCTTTAATATTTTAATTTCCATTCCAGAGAAATCGATTTTCTTGTCTGTTTTTGGTTTGACATTTGAAACTATTACTCAATCTCGAAAATATTTACCAAAATATAAAAAGCAAACTTAAGCATTGCTTTAATGCGCGGTCAATGAAGTGAAATGAACGTAAAATGAAATAAAAATGGAAGATAAATAAAAGGTACAATGAAATCCAAAACAGAAACGAAGGTGGATTTTCTGCATATGTAAAAAGAAAAGGAAGATCGAAACCAAATACGTGCTTAAGTGGAACCATGCAAACCGAGTACCGTGTAAAATTAGAGACAATTATTTTTGCCCTTGATCAACGTTAACACTTTAAATTTCTCCTTCTAAAATATAATGTTGCTCTATGTAATGGGAAGATATTTCCTCTCTTCAAAAAATATATAGTTTCACCATCTTCACTTAAACAGTATTACGAATTAAGTATTGTAAGAATTCTTGCTTTCATTTTTTAATTAGCTAATATATTTGCTTGTATATTTATTTCAAATGTAATGGGCACTGAATAATTCAAAGTTCACATATCAGTGATTCTCTTGAAAAAAGGAGTGTGAAACAAAATGCAAAGAAAAAGATAGCGGAAGCGGAAGGGGTTAATGTGTGGGAGCAGGAAGGAGAACGAGCCAGAGATTAACTGAGAGAAAATAAGAGAATGTGAGAGGGTGAAAGAGAAAGAGAGGCAGTTAGAGATTAAAAGCAAGTGAGAGAGAGAGAGAGATAAAATGACTCAGGGAGATAAGATAAAAGAGAGAAAGAGAGACATAAAATGAAAGAGAGACATAAAATGAAAGAGAGAAAGAGAGAGAGGATAGGAGGAATAAACAGGCAGACAGACCAAGATTTTGAGAACGCAAGAGAAAAGGAGACTGAATGAAAGCGAGTGAAAGCAAAAGCGGAAAGTGAGATGGACGAAAAAAAAAAAGAAGAAAACATATAAATAAGAAAGAAAGAACAAGTGAGAAAGAAAGAAACCATTAAAGATAACAAAAGGATGAAAGAGTAAGAAAAATCACACAAGAATATAAAGGAAAGGGGGAGAAAGAGAAAGAGACAAAGAAAACAGTAAGAGAGAGAAAGAGAGAGAGAAAAGCATAATGATTTCCGTTTATTCCTATATTTTTCAATATTTGTTTCCTCTTCATTGTCAGAAATTATGGTTAACATTCCAGGAAACACCATCTTGATCCGATTAAAATGTATTCAGAATCTGTGTGTTCATATAAAATTTCATTACGCTACGTTGAAGAAAGTTGAAGTTGACAATTGTATAAGGTTTTCAGGAAGATTGTTGGTTTTGTATCGCCATATCCGTCACCATCGCAATCACAACTATTACCGTATCACAACATTACCACAATGAAATCGATAAAGAGTCGGATTACCATCTAGTAATTTAATAGTTCGTATACCACCACAAACACGACACTGTGTTCATAAGCAAGACAGTTAATTCTCACTGGATCAGGTCAGGTTACGAGAGAAAAGTAGAATACGTAAGCAGAGTTGGCCTGCATAATACTTGAGTGTGTGTATTAGCGCCGTAATAAAATTAAGTCCATAAAACGCTGTATATTATTCATATAATAAACACTAAGTGCATTTGATATAATTAAGTACAATTATATATTATCGATATAATTAAATGCATATATTATTGAAAGTATATTATCAACTACTTCCAGCAGTGCGCGCGCGCGCGCGCACACACACACACACACACACACACACACACACATGAATAGAGAGAGTGATAGATACTATATTTTAATAACCTCAAGCATTTTCTAGATTCAGTAAGCCTACATATATTGAATTATATATATCTAAACCTAATTTATTGAGCACTTCATTTAGTCTCCTACTTTGAAAATGCAATCTTAGCATATTTTGAAATACTTATACCTATATATTCAAATGTTATAGTTTCTTAAGGAAAGGGGAAGAGAGAGGACACCACGTTTTGTGTAAAGTATACTGTTTACTTACACTGAATTTTTTTTCCTTGTCATTCGCTCTTCCACTACTCTACGATCTTCAGGCGGATAGCCTTTTGTGTTTTCATTATTTCAAGTCGGTTTTTAAAAGTGAATTCATTCAAGTGAGTCAACCGTAAAAATTTTAATAAGTCAGACAAAATGCGATGTTCCGAATGACGTACACAAAACGTTTCTAATTAATCAACAGGTTCTTCTTTGTTAGCAGTGATTATTTGCGACTAGAGAAGGAAAGGTAAGATTATTTGGAGAAAGTAGGAATCATATTTTTAGATGTCAATTATTTGACGTTCTCTCAAAAGTTAATAAACTCTTATGATGCGAACGACATACAATTCTCACTGGTTAGAATAAAATTTCTTGACTGGATTGAGAAATTCGAAGGATTGCCTTTTTCCAACGGTAGAGATTCTGTCATATCTATAGGTGATGCAAGTTCGTGTTCCACTACCAACCTTTGACTTTTTCTAACCAAAAGAGTTTTTCAGCTCAGAAATGCATTCATTGTTCCAAAAGAAATTAATCAACCTGCTTAAATGGGGAAATGTAACTATTCTCAGGATGTAAGGTGACAATTAGCGACAAACATTGCTCGCAGCAATTTCCCGAATTTAAAAGTAATCTAAGGGAAATAATTCAAGTTAGTTATTGGCAACGTTTAAATAAATATGTAAGGGTGATGTACAGATTGATGTACTCGAAGAAAAGTTCTTATTTGAAATTTACGTAGTTGGAACAAGAAAACAAAATATAGAGCTAACTGTGAAAGACGTTCAAAGAATAGGGGGAGAAAATGTAAAGAAATTAAAAGTCAATTTTAAAAAAAAACATTAATTTACATTAATTCATATATGAAAATTACTACTGCTTACTACTCACGTAATATGTGAAGCTAATCTCTTTACTGAGATCAGACTAAAAGTATAAAATAATACTAGTTTTAAAATGCCTGGTACTACATCTTCACATTGGACAATGTAGTACTAGACATATAATAATAGAAAAAAAAGAAACAAGATTGTCTCAGCTAGAATATATTTGTGATAAATAAGATCGATCGCATCAGTAGTGACCAGGATTACACAACGAAAGTTACATATTTCACTACATGTTGCGACTATTGTTTCATTGTGTGTTTCGAGAGATCATGGGTGTACAAGTCGAAAACTCTTTTCAATACAAAAGAAGAGGATTTTTTTGTTGGGCAAAAATCAATAATTGTCCAAATATAAAAGTCTCTTTGAGCCACATCATCAATGGTGTCCAGAGCCGATGCAGCTGAATACTATTACCGTCGCAAATATCGCGAGACATTTTTTCTGAGGCTGTACCCGAGAC
>NC_142932.1:4218812-4236312 GCF_046866305.1 Octopus bimaculoides | reverse complement strand
AAGTAATTACCCTTTTCAGTTCGAGCCACGATATATTGTTGGCGATTGCCAACATCAACGCCCACTTAAACTAATTCACCAATCCGATCTTTGTAAGTTTGACATGCGGGGAAAAATACGCTCAGCCTCTAGTAACTGGGACACTGCCAATGAAGTTTGTATAGATCGAATGTACGGATCACAAGTTTATACTGTATGTAGCTGACCCACACGAAATTGTAAACAATCTATGCTATCCCTATCTACTGAACTACAGAATATTCTATCTTGATACGCTTTGGATGACCCGATGCAATCGAAAACACTGCTCTTGTATTATTTCTGCATCATCGTACCATCGCAGATGGTTCCTAAGAAATGTCAGACGAACATTGTATATTCCTTATTTTTCTCTTGTGAGTGGCAAAAACGCAGTGAATCTTGTGTATAACACAGTTTTGCTTCTCATAGTACCATTACACTTCAGGTATCCGCGTTTTCCGGCCTTGATCAGTATTCTCAAGAGGGAAGGACTACGTAGAACTCACTTGCTCATACTATGGAAAGCCAACAATTTATTAAGATTTATGGACCGTTCTTGTTGTAATATGGAGACCCTTTTGTGACTGAACAATATTCATATTTAAGAAGAAGACTTTGTAAGTTGCCAACATGTCGAGATTGTGACTCGTGTTCAATATCTGATTAAAACTAATTCAAACTTTTGATACAATTATGCTCATATAATAGACGAATGAAATAACTTCCAGTTCCCAATCATAAAAACTTCGAATATTGTTCTAAATTATAAATCATATTTTAACTCTTTTGCATCACAAGGTATCACAATGAACTAGAAATGGTCTCAGCTTCTAAACAGCTAAGAGCCAGTCACCTCTCGTTTCTAGATATCTCAGTTTGTACGTCATTCAACTGAGAGAATTCTTTAAGTGATGATATAATCAATAATAAAGAATAAATTACAGAATGCATCAAATAATTCATTAATAATCGATCCTGGTTAAGGATATTTAATTCACTTAGGACTTTTACATATAGGTGGCGTCTATATATCCTCCATCAACAGCTGTCTTATTCACAAACACCTCAGGAAAACTTAAGAAATACAACACTTTATAAAATCAAGAAAGATGCATTCATTTATCCAGTAGTAAATATATTTTGAAGTTAGTTTCCTCACATTATATACTCGGGGATAATACTAATACTAGTTCATATATTTATATTCATTCGGCTGTCTTAATACAAATCACAGATATGCACACACATATATATACGCACACATATGCATATAGCATGTGCATGTATATGTGTATGTATGGACTTTTGTATCTATCCATACGTATTTAACACATACTTACACACACACACATACATACAAACTTGCGCGCGCGTGCACTCGCATGAAGAAGGAGGAGGGGAGGAGAGGAGGAGGGGAGGAGGAGGGGAGGAGAGGAGGAGGGGAGGAGGAGGGGAGGAGGAGGGGAGGAAAAGGTGGAGAAGAAGAAGAAGAAGAAGAAGAAGAAGAAGAAGAAGAAGAAGAAGAAGAAGAAGAAGAAGAAGAAGAAGATACAATCATCTAGAAATTTGAAAAGAAATATGTATGAAAAGTGTATAAACAGTAAAAAGAGCATAAATGCACGAAAAGTTGAATTACTAAACTTTCTACCATATCTCTTGATAAGAGTGAAAGCTTTCTTTATCGTTTGGTAGAAAATCAATAAAACATATAATCGATGATCACGTTGCTCCTAACGTTTTCAGTATCTTATATACATTATCAAGGATTTGTGCAGAAATATACTTAGCAAGAGCGAGATGGTGTTGGTAAATAAAGACTAAATATGTCTTTACTCTGCATAGAAAATCTATTACCCATAAATTCTGTTATAAGTTGCTGTTTTGGTACAGTGGAATGTATTTACATACTTCAGTCCGCCATTGGCGCGTGCGTTTGTCAGTGTTACACACTCACGAGTTATTCCTGTTGGTTATATTCTTAATAATTATTTAATGTATTTTGTGGTTGGTGAATTTAGATTTGGTTTTAGAGTTGGGTATTGATTATTAGCGTCGATTTTCTACTTAAGATTTGCTTTAATACTGATTTCAGGTGTTGCAGCTATAGACTTCATTAACTGGGCAAGCTTAGTGTAATTCTAATCAGCACGAAGCTGTAGTTATATGAGGTATGTTAAATGTATTCTCGAAAGTAGTAATGCTATTACCGAGATACATCTAATAGGGCAATAACTGTATACAATGGGATAAAAACAGTTCTTTATGAAATAACTGCTACAACATTGGGTTGTAGTAGTAGATGTTGTTGTTTAACCCCAAGTTAGCCGTGAACAAATCTATAGACAAAGATGTCACAGCCACGGCTAACCCAATTTATTCATCACTTACAAGAATATTGTATAACCAGATTAAATCATACAATGTGTCATAATGTGGTTTGGGAAAGATTTTACTTCTATTTCAAGCTCATCGAGCGATCCTGGAAACTTGAAGCCGAGGTCGTGAGTTTCACCTTGTTGGGTTGTGTTAGCTTAGAATAAACTGTAACAAAGTATGTGCTCTCATTAGCTTGGGCATTTACATTAAAGAGAGAATATTTCTTAAATTTGAACTTTGAAACTGCTTATAGTTGTCTACCTGTAAAGTTTATTACCTAATCAGTAAAATGAGTACAAACATAATTAATGTAGTGAAACGAAAAATTAATCTATTAGAATTGCACCTGTAATAAATAGAGTAGTTCTGGTTAAGATAGGCAAGGGAAATAACCCCAAAATTGAAATGATGTGAAATTAATTAAAGATATATTACAGTGAAGAGATAGTCTTATCTTTAGTAATTGGATGACAACTGTGGACATGTCTCGGTCTTTCAGACCTTATCAGTGAAAGATGGTTTAATTGTTACTGCAAGACCTTAACTGACTAGAGCATACGTAGGAATACTGGGTGTTGTATAACTTCAATGATAAACGGACGGGTAGTAGTATGTGGCAGTTTCAAAGTACAGGCAAATATCTAATACCGAATTGATGTAATCGGAAACAACATTCCGATGGCTCACAAAGAGAACAGATTTTTAATCCCGAAGACTGAAAGAAACGGGAATTATTTGAAGTTAGTAGCGGTGTGAATCTTTCTTCCTGTCGCCGCCTTGTCGCCAAATCTGATATCAAGCGTTACTAACTCTGTAATTCCAACAGAAAATGAGGGGGGGGGGGGGTGAGCTGGTAGAATGCTTGGCGGCATTTTATCCGTCTTTACGTCTGAGTTCACGCTCCACCGATATCGACTCAACCTCTCGTCCTTTTGAGGTTGATTAAATAAGTACCAGTTGAGCCTTGGGGTCGATGTAATCAACTTACACGCTTCCCCGAAATTGCTGACCAATTCCAAAAGAAAATATATCAGAGGAGAATAAATAAAATTTCGGAAAAATTGTGCCCTGTAGGACATAACATGGCACTTCCTCTCATCACCCATTAAATCGGGGGACTTTATTCAGTTTTAACAAAGATTCGCACCAATTAAGAAATTGTTTTCAACAAAATTTAAGAAGTCTTCCGGAATCAACATGACATACCTACACCAAAAGTGATAATAATAAGAATATTAATAATATAAATTATTGGTGCGGTTTTAACAGGTAGTCTATTGTTTAATTATTTTATAAATTTGGTCCTTATCTTCTGAACTAACATATCCTTTCGCTTTTGTTCAGGCTGTTTTGCAAATTTTACTTGCTAACAGAGATATGCACTGAAAGAAGGCTTGGGGTGCATGACCTGTTTTCTTCTTGATATCAAATGAGCCTTTTAAACCAAATTGAAAAATATATTTTCATACAATATACGGTAGTAACACTTGTTTTTCAGCTACAGATTCCACTATTACTAAATCAACATATAAAAAGATTAAATCGATGTCTCCAACATAAAAACAAAATAAATAAAATTATTATTTTTTAATTAGTAAATAATTTTTTTAACACCCTATAATAAACAACCTCGACATTTCTAATACGAAATTGATTGTCAAAATCGATACAATTTCATTAACAGATATAAACAATATCTAGATTATTTATTATGAAATTAAGTAATTTGTTTCGCGAATACGACAATAACGACAGATCCTACTGTTTTAGATACTTCTCTTCTTCATAACTTCAGTATGTTTGGTTCTTGTGTTTATGGTACGAATCATTATAATCTCACGGAAGTGCGTTCAAATAGCGTCTAGAGCAACTTTGCCTTTCATACGTCCGGAGTCGATAGAATAAAGTCAGATACTGAAGGCGATTAAATCAGTTCACCCCCCACCCCCCGCAATTTCTGGTTTTATGCTTTTATAAGATATCATCATCACACTAAGAGGCAATATTTAAATAAACATTTGGACGCCGCTTATTTTGTAACAGACAAACTAAGACAGTCACTGAAATACATGTAACATAGCATACTTTAACGTATTTATTTTTATAATGTTAGCTCTACTTTTCCTCCATCACAGCTTGATGAAATGAGTAGTTGTCAATAGTTATTCCCTATTTGCTCCCGTAAACCAAAATTAATTTCATTGAAATTCACTAATCACTTTAAAGTAGAAGATACAACAAATACATGGCAACACACACACACACACACACACACACACACACACACACACACACACACACACACACACATATATATATATATATATATATATATTGCAATGGATGCGAGCAACTATCAGTCATAAACTGCCGCACAAACTAGACATTGACATCCTTCACGAATATTCAAAACATTTTATAGTCATTTCACTATATATTTCTACAGTTATACATTTTGTCTTTATTACATTGGCTCTTCAGTTTTGTATGATTTAGTATTGTAAACTAAATCATAATTTGCATTGAATTTTTTTCCTACCCTCAATCTTATAATAATAATAACAATAATGATAATAACAACAACTACAACACTAATAATAATAATCATTTCTACTATAGGTATAAAGCCTAGAATTTCAGGGGAGAGGGGTAGTCGATCACATCGGCCCCAGTACTTGACTGGTACTTAATTCATCGACTCCGAAAGGATGAAAGGCAAAGTTGATCTCGGCAGAATTTAATAATAATAATAATAATAATAATAATAATATATTAATAATAATAATAATAATAATAATAATAATAATAATAGTGGCATACTGCCACTAATGAGCATTTTAAGAAAGATGTGTGTGGAGTACATGCTAGGCAGGGTGAAAGTTAACAACCTGTGGTTTATGGATGATCTAAAGCTATTTGCAAAGACTGAGAAAGAAAATGAAAGTTTGACGACAACTGTGCAGATGATTAGCAAAGATATTGGCATGGAATTTGGGATTGAGAAATGTGGTGTAATGATTCTCAAAATGGGGTGGGGGGAAGATCAGTAAAAGCCATGGGATCAAGCTGGAAAGTGGTGAAACTATAAAGGAAGTCGGGGAGGATGGATATAAGTACTTGGGTGTCATTGAAAGAGATAAGATGAATGAACACGAGATGAAAGAAATATATAGGAAAGAGTATTTGAGGAGAACCCGGCTTGTGCTCCAATCGAAGCTAAATGACCGCTAGAAGATTAGAGGAATTAACACGCGGGCTGTTTCTTTGATGAGATATGCGGCAGGAATAGTATCTTAGAAGAACTACTACCCCATAATCGTGAGCCTAACACCTTATATGTATATACATACGTAAATCCATCCATCTATACATACATGCATACATACATACATACATACATACATACATACATACATACATATGCATACGCTTATGTGTATGTGTTTGTGTGTGTGTGCCAGTGTGTATGTATGTATATGTATACGCAAAAAGAAATATGTTAAATTATTCTGCAGTAAATATTATTAAATTCCATTAAATTCAGTTCATTATTTTCATATATATAGCTGCTAGAAGTAAGTAAATGAAAATTTCTTGTGACAAAAAATCTTCGAAAGATATGAAAATATTGAAATACTGGAATTTATTTACAATTATTATTCGTTTCACTTTTATCGGCTTTTATCTTGCACATCCATCAAATAAATTAAGTTTTCTGCTGTGTATTTATTTAAATATTGGATAATATGAAACTGTAGGCGTAGTCTGGTCGAATGGTTAAGGAGCTGGCTTCGGAATCACAAAATTCCAGATTCTCGAATACTTGACCACTTACGCACTAATTCGATGAGTTTTGGTTGTTCATTTGATCAAACAATCTAAAACTCATTGTTGGAAATTTTGACTGCGATCCGTTTTAATACGAAATTTAGTGGGGGGGGGGGGGTGAATGTGTGTGTGGGCGCGCGCGCGTGTCCGGCTGAAGGGTTGCTTTGAATGATGACAATATCTCTAAAGTAGCTTTAGCGAATTACTGACTTTTATCGAGATAAGCAAAAATTAAATTTTCAATCATATATTCAATGAAATAATATAGTGGTGAATTAAGAAGTCAACATACATTAATAAGTCATAACAATAGCTTTCTCCTGTTAGCCATATACTCGAAAATATTTATGACTTCACTATTATTAACAGGAATATGTTTGTCAATAGTAGAGATGCAATGGCCCAGTGGTTAGGGCAGCAGACTCGCGGTCATAAGATCACGGTTTCGATACCCAGACCGAGCGTTGTGAGTGTTTATTGAGCTAAAACACCTAAAAGCTCCACGAGGCTCCGGCAGAGGATGGTGGCGAACCCTGCTGTACTCTTTCACCACAACTTTCTCTCACTCTTACTTCCTGTTTCTGTTGTGCCTGTAATTCAAAGGGTCAGCCTTGTCACACTGTGTCACGCTGAATATCCCCGAGAACTACATTAAGAGTACACGTGTCTGTGGAGTGCTCAGCCACTTGCACGTTAATTTCACGAGCAGGCTGTTCCATTGATCGGATCAACTGGAACCCTCGACGCTGTAAGCGACGGAGTGCCAACAATGTTTGTCAATGCTAAGTAGCATGAAATAGGAGGGCGGGTGTCCCTCTTCTTCCTTTTCTGCTGTTTAAACTTAATTAATTTGATCTTGATACAGAAACACTTGCAATTGCTGTTCTTACTGGGAAGACAAGATGGAATCATTTTCTGCGATAAATTGAGATTTGATCTCACAATTCTCTGCAATGAGTAGAATGCATAAAATATCCTGAATTCTGTTAAAAGTTTATAATCGTATTCAACACCATAGAACTAACCCATAGTATTTAATTCTTAAAATTGACTACCAGTTGCCATATCTTCACCTGGATTTCTAGTTGAAGAGCACAGTTAGGTTCTTGAGCTACTTCAGGATCTTATTTGTCATTTCTTCATCCTTTCTTTTAATCTTAACTCAATTTCCTAGACAAACGCACACAAAAATGGATAATCGTCACATACTTTCAGATTTTTTTACAGTAATCATTCTATCTGAATTCACAGTTTAAACGTTTATTTTTCTGTTTGTTGGTATTACTCTACTGGAAAGGAAAACTAAGAAAAATATTAAAATTACAAAGATAAAAGACCAAAATTTCTTGCAAATTAACATAAACAATAGTCAAATTCAGGATATTGTTACAAACACAACCATGTTTCACCGAGTTCTTTTCTCTGTTTCCTTAACCGTCGTACGTTTGTTTTATACTTTTGACCTTACTACTTGCTTTTATTATCTCTGCCTCGTATACTGTTTCTTCTCAACACATTAATTGCATCTTAAATTATTGATAACATCAGAAAATCTACAGCGTCTCCTTTATTGCCAGGATAATACGTATTATACAATCTGGTGCTTTTATTGATGAAAATAACGTCAGTTATATTGTCCTATAGTAAGGATAATGAGGCATTTTTATAGCATTCATTATCAATAATGACTATACCATTACCGTTGTCTGCTTCTTTAATTAGGTGAAATAAACATCGAAGATGCTTTGCTTTATGCAGAAACTAAAGGGGCTACTTAGGCGTACTTGGGTAATTAAAGCCAAAGTAATGTCGAAAGTCCTTCCTTATCATCATCAGGACGACATTTTGCTCGATTTGGGCAACAAAGGCAGAATTAGTTTTCGCCTGTGAAAGGATTCCAGCTATGGTCTCTTGTCAACTAGAGCCACGTGGAACTGGTTTCATTTCCCATGCTTATCGTCTTGGTGGGTTGCTTCATTTGTCCGAGTTCCAGGTTAACCTTCTGCAGGAAATAGCACTCCAATCCAGCTCGAAACACACGACAACCGACTGATCATTAAGTCTGTCGTTCTGTTAAGGTTTCTATACACTTTAGAGAGGTCTCTGTTTTTATAAAGTTTTCTGTGGTAATTACGTTCATTCTTATGTTTAGATTGTAGCTAGTTCTGTCTGATGTTATATTTCGGGTTATAATTCCTGTTCCTTTATGCATGTTGGGATCGTCGGTTGTGGGAGATATTCTCTTTTGAGGGAGAGAGTATATGGATTTTTCCGGAGGGATTGCTACGTTGATTAAATATCCTGGAATTGATGTTACTGTTTTCGTATCCTTGATAAGTTTGAATGTTGGTACTGATTTTATTGTTCGTGGCTAAGTTTTGTAGATTTAAGATTTTTTACAGGAATGGTATGCAGAGACAGGTAGAATGCACGAGCGCATGTATGTGGTGCCTAAGTATTTATGTACGCATATATGTGTGTGCGTATGTGTGTGTGTATGTTATATTTATTGTCAAAGAAATCGAATTGCTTTTAATGTTTTCCTGATTTCTTAATGTTTTTTTCCCTTAGAACGCTGACAATTCTACTTAAGTGTCTAAATAAGTGTGGTTATTTATGCTATTAGCTTCATCTTTAGAAATGAAGTTAATGCTCTATAATTCTCTTAGGCAGCCAGTTAGCGAGTTGTTAAAGCATCAGATAAAATGTCGTATAGAATTCACATCAGCTCTTTTTACTCTGAGTTCAAATCCCATTGACGTAAGCTTTGCCTCTCCTCCTTTCGGTGTTAATGTATAAAGAACCAGGCCAGTACTGGGTCGATTCTTCTCTATCTTTTATAGAAAAATTCAGCAGTGATCAGACCTTGAGAGGGGTTGTTTCTATCAGATTCAGATGTTCAAGTTACGCCTCATTCTTGAGTACCGTTATGATTCCCTCAGTTGTAGGCTCAAGACAATCGTTATGATTCCCTCAGTAGTAGGTTCAAGACAATCAGTTTTACTTCTAATAAGTTTTCAAGTAGTATTTGAACTAGTGAGACCGCTTATTCAGTAGTCTTTCGAAAAGAGCGACAGAAAATTATGCAGAAATATCGTCTCTTCAAATACCCTCTACTATTTGGCCACTTGGATTGTTTTAACTCTTCTGATCACCCTACACTTCTGATAACCTTGCAAAAATGCAATTAACTATAAGATAATCATGATTGGAGACATGTTCCTTCTGGTAGTTGCAGAAACATACAGCTCTGAACCTTTCATTTTGAGATGATGATCTTTTGGTAGAAGAGGTGTCTCAGTACTGCAAAACAAGCTTTGTAAATGTTGGATCGACAATAAAATGCCATAGCGTACCAATCAAGTAATGGGAACAATTTCTCCTTTCTCTTCCCCACCCTCTCTCTCTCTCTCTCTCTCTCTCTCTCTCTCTCTCTCACTTTCTCTTTTTCACTCTGTCTCTCTCTCTCTCACTTTCTCTTTTTCGCTCTCTCTCTCTCTCTCTCTCTCTCTCTCTCTCTCTCTCTCTCTCTCTCTCTCTGTGTTTCTTAAAAGCAGCTATGTAAAGGAGTAAAGACATAATCAGTCCTGCCAACCGTTTCACTGCCATTCTCTGTAGACACTTCAGTGAAGAAGACTAGATTATTAGCTAATTGTCTTTCATTGTTTCGAACGGTAGGACATGACTGGAACGAAGATTGCTTGCTATTTCTTCCAGCTTGAACAACCAGTCAGAGTGCCTTTTGCTGGCTACATGTCTTATAGAATTCGCTCCAGCTTTTTCTGCTCCGAGTTCCAATCCCACTGAAGTCAAATTTGCCTGTCGTCCTTCCGGCCTAGATCGATTCTTCTCTATCTTTTATGGGAAAATCCAGCTGTATTCAGACCTTGAGAGGAATTGTTTCTATTAGATTCGTTGATCTACACACTCATCAAAAATATCAAAACAAATACGCGCTTGTTATCTTCATACCAGCATCATGTTCTCACCCTACTTTTGCAGATTCGAGGAAACTAACGGTGCCGTTTATCAGGAAGCTGCAACTCAGGGAAGTATATATACTCCGTGTGATGGAGTGGATGTGTTATAATGAAGAGAAATTTAATGTTGTAGGCTAAAATAACTTCGCTCCTACGCAGGAGTGGCTGTGTGTTAAGTAGCTTGCCTACCAACCACATGGTTCCAGATTCAGTGCCACTGCGTGGCACCTTCGGCAAGTGTCTTCTACTATAGCTTCGGGCCGACCAAAGCCTTGTGAGTGGATTTGGTAGACGGAAACTGAAAAAAGCCCGTCATATATATGTATATATACATATATATATATATATGTGTGTGTGTGTCTGTGTCTGTGTTTGTCCCCCAACATTGCTTGACAACCGATGTTGGTGTGTTTACGTCCCCGTAACTTAGTAGTTCGGCAAAAGAGACCGATAGAATAAGTACTAGGCTTACAAAGAATAAGTCCGAGGGTCGATTTACTCGACTAAAGGCGGTGCTCCAGCATGGCTACAGTCAAATGACTGAAACAAGTAAGAGTATATATATGTATACATATATATATATGTATATATATATATATGTGTGTATATATATATATATATATATATATATATATATATATATATATATATATATATATATATATATATATATATATATATATATATATATATATATGTGTGTGTGTGCATATATATATATATAATTAATATTTTTGCCAATATACATTTAACAAAAGAAAATTCAAAATTCTCAAAACATGGCTTTCTTTATTGAACTTAGGGAACTTGTGTCAGAACTGGAGGAGGATATTTTTTTAGCAGATATACTGACAATGACGTCAGCAGATTTCCTGATGCTTCATTAAGTTCAGGAAAATAACTGGTCGAAATAACTCAGCGGTGCGTTCTGCTTACTCAATACGCATATGATACGGAGACTACTAATTTCATGGATAATATCAGTTTTTTAATTCACTGTATCACATATGCGAGATCAGCAGTAACTCGTGATTATATATTACATATTATATTGCTTCACATTTAGACGCGCACACACACACACACACACACATACTGTCAGGAACATTGTTGCTGATGTGCTTTCACTAGGATCCTTTGATCTCTGATTTAACCTAGGCAAGAATTTTTTTTTTTCGTTGCTATATCATTATTATTACCTACAATATTATTCTGCTTGTTCCTGCGATATGGTTGTTTTGTCCATATCTTACTCCAAGGGAGGTAATAACTCAATGGAGAAAGATATACATAGACAGAGAAGTGGGGAAGAGGAGAAAGAAAGAAACCGAAGTAGTGGAATCAATGGAAAAAATAGGAAGAGAAAACGCGAGAGGAAGAGGGTGATATATATATATATATATATATATATATATATATATATATATATATAGGCGTATAAATATGATAGTTAATTAGACAGACAGACAGACAAACAGACAGCTAGATAGAGAGAGAGAGAGAGAGAGAGAGAGAGAGAGAGAGAGAGAGAGAGAGAGAGAGAGAGAGAGAGAGAGAGCGATAAATGAGTCTACAGATATATCAATAGATATACAATATATATTAATAGATATACAAATTGTTAGCTGAACTGCTATGAAATGTTATATTCAAAAGTAGTTTTGATTAAATGGCAGAATTTAAAGTGAATCTTTTGAAATTCCTTACTCGTGTTTGATATATTAACGTAATATAGAAAAATAAATTCTATATAGAATGTTAATTATCCAGTGTAGATAATTATCCAACGTAACAGAGAGTATTGCTTAAGGTCATACGTTCATAATTATTTATGAGGTGAAAATACCGAATGAGTTTTTTCCCAGAGTCCTTAATTTTATTTGTTTTGTGTAAGGTGGATGTGATAATTTAGTCAAAGAAAAAAGGACAGGGTCTATGATCCCTTTAAGGCCCCCGAAAGTTTTTGAGAAGAGGGAAGCAAGTTATGGTCAGCACCAGAGCACTTGTCTGACTGCTAACGATAGAGAGGAATCTGCTAAAGGCACCCAAGTCACTAAACCGAGTGCCGGATTAAGTTTACCATCCAACAACAAAAGCGATCCTTCCGATCAGTTTCCACGTGATTTCCTGAGCATATAACAGAAGATTTTTTTACCCAAGACGCCACGCAGTGGAATAGAATCCGAAACCACGTAGTATTCTCAACAGCAAAGAACGAGGTAGTGTAAAATAAAGTATTGTACTTCAGAATAAGTCAACATGAGCTAACAGTAGATTTATCTAATACTCCAACGCAGAAGCCGCCAATTGAGCTCTCGATTTGCTAGAAATAGCATCCAAACCTGCCTCTAAGCACCACCTGTCATTTTAAATAATGAACGACTCGTTGAAATGTTGAACTAGGTGGTCCAAGATGTTAACAAAGAGGCGTCATCACGACTTGATCACTTTTATTGTATCAACTCTGACCTTGCGACTAAGAAAAATCAATAAATGACAACTTATAAACCTAGAGTTGATAAACCCGTATCCTCTTCTCTCAAACATTTCGACATCTCTTTTAATATTAAACATCATGCAACTGACAATTCTCCTTCAAATATAGAAATTCCGCTAGCCAGCCTTTTATTTTTAAGCCTCTTTTCTTTTTTTCAGTGATACAATAATCAAGTAGAAAATCATTTGAAAGAATGTCAAACATACTTACAACATAAAAATATTAATATAAAAACCAGAAAACTAATTTAAAGCGTTATATATTGTCTACTCTATTATATGGAGCTGGAGTAGAGACATTAATAAAAATATTATCAAATAAATGACAGCCCTTTGAGATATAAAAATATACAAAACTTCTGAGAATATTATGGTTAGAATACAAAGCCAATGATGAAGTACTAAGAACAGCAAAGAAATTTTTAAATGCTGGGAAACATTATTAGATGCTAGCAAAGAGAGAAGACTAATATAGTTTTTACAGAGATTTTTTTAATAAAAGGGAAAATGATCAGGAGACAACCAAGTACTATAACTTATGTAAATGGATAGTAGCGTGAATTCCATGGTTGAAACAGGTTGCCACTAAATTTTGGTGATGCAGACAACATGAAAAGATCTACACCAATCGCACAATCATTCTAGAAACAGTTGTAAAGAGCTACTTGCATACTATCTACATCTAAAGTATTATGAATTTCTCCCATTCCGTACGAACCCTGACTTCTTACTATATATATATTCCTTTACGTGTATAAGATATGACCACAAGGTGGACATCCAATATGCTAGACATCCAATATGCTAGACATCCAATATGCTAGACATCCAATATGCTAGAAAGAGATGATCAACGACCCAACCACAAAGAAAAATAATGTTCTGCAGAAAAATTTCGCAAAAACACCAGAACAGGACAAAATGAGAAATATACAGAATAAAGAATTATCAATGGACTGCAGTTTCGAACATTAATGTTTTACTTACGTAACAACATCCGTGTTCTCATCAGCATAGACGTTCTAGAATCAATATAATTTGCAGAACTATACACGAATTGTCTTCATGAAATAAGATTTGCATATAGTTCTACCGATTACATTGGGGCTATTTTTCAAAATGCCTCAGCTCCCGCGTGCAAAATTCCGGAAACAATAGTGCAGAGAATAATTCACTGCAGTATATGTTGCCGGCTGGAGAACATAACTATTTAAATTATTATTTATATAGATAGGGTGATAAATTGAATATTAATTCAATTTAAAACCAACTGTCCAGGTTTCGCAGAGTATCTCAATACGAGAATAGCCTATGTATTGATGGCCTTAATGATGTTCTCTCCATCTAATTTTGCTTCTAGCACCTTCCTGATCTCCTTTTTTAATTTTTAGTAACTCTCTCACTCTTTCATTTCTCCTTCCATTATGCACTCATCGTGCAGCATTCCCATGTATTTATACTCCTCATCATTCTACAGCGATCTAATGATGTTCTCTTGTACAAATTTTATACCATCAGACTTCATCTTCCGGCCTCTCTCTATAACTAGTACTGCGCACTTATTTTCACCAAACTGCATTCCAATTTCTTTATTGAATACTCTCACTCTT
Organism: Octopus bimaculoides; assembly: GCF_046866305.1. Lineage (NCBI taxonomy): Eukaryota > Metazoa > Mollusca > Cephalopoda > Octopoda > Octopodidae > Octopus > Octopus bimaculoides. Next base: position 4,222,001 of record NC_142932.1, on the reverse strand, counting down.
TGGATCAGAGAATTCAAGTCTGTCTCATGCTTTGTATATTTCTTAAGACCATCCATATAAAGTAGGTATTTATTTTCATCTATGTTTTGGTAAACTCATAGTCAGGCTTGGATTTTCTCAGCATAGTTGTTGGCAAGATTAACGCAATTACGAGGAGTGACGGAAAGAGCGAGTCTCCTTGGGAAATTCCCCGGCGTATTTCCATACTCCCTGGCGATTCATTTGCCCATGTCATTGACCCCGAGCGTCCTCGTGCACTTCAAGAGCCAGTTGTGTGGGACATTGTCGTAAGCCTTCCATTCAAAAGCTAAATTCTTCCGGTTTACCCATACCTCATGTAATATTCTGCTACTTGTTTATAGCAGATCAGCTGTACCCCTTGATTTACATCCTTTTTTCACCTCTGGTAATAGGTTCTTTTCCAGAAAATTATATATTTCATTTGCTATGAAGTCAGAGTAAAGATAAGCAAGTAATAGGTCTATAATTGCTGACTTTCTTTTCTTTGTCTTTCTGTATCAGTGCTGTCCTTCCTTTTGTCATCCATGTTGGGGATTCCATCTTCTATGCAGTCAATAAAAAGTGGTCGTATACAAATGTGTAAACTTGGGAGGTTTTTGAGGCAGAAACCCAATACACCATTTGAATCGGGGGCTTTCCAATTTGCTTTATTCTTTATTATCTCTTTGAATTTCTTATCTGTGATTATCTCTTTTATTTTCTTATTTGTGATTTTTATATTTTCTTGTGTCATTCCAGCTTCCGTGGAGGCGCAATGGCCCAGTGGTTAGGGCAGCGGACTCGCGGTCATAGGATCGCGGCTTCGATTCCCAGACCGGGTGTTGTGAGTGTTTATTGAGCGAAAACACCTAAAGCTCCACGATGCTCCGGCAGGGGATGGTGGCGAACCCTGCTGTACTCTTTCACCACAACTTTCTCTTACTCTTACTTCCTGTTTCTGTTGTGCCTGTAATTCAAAGGGTCAGCCTTGTCACACTGTGTCACGCTGAATATCCCCGAGAACTACGTTAAGGGTACACTTGTCTGTGGAGTGCTCAGCCACTTGCACGTTAATTTCATGAGCAGGCTGTTCCGTTGATCGGATCAACTGGAATCCTCGACGTCGTAAGCGACGGAGTGCCAACAACAACTCCAGCTTCCATTTCTCTTTTAAATTTCCCGCTACCAGTCTGCTTTTATATTATGTTTGCTTCAGGTTTTTGTCCAGAATTTCCTTGCTGCTCCAACATGATATATCATTTCCCTGGGGCTCTTCTTCACTGTTCAGTTGTTTATCGGATTTTTGAAAAGTCTATTCTGATGGTACTTATCTGTTCTCTGTTGGAATCTGTTTATATTTTTTTAATCGACACTGCTTTGATTTTTTTTTTTTGTTTTAGTTCTTCTTTAACTATTTGCTGTCCTTTCTGCATTATGTTGTACTTCCTTTGCAGTGCCTTCCTGTATCTTTCCTTCGCCTTCTTTTTTTCTGATTGCATTTATCCTTCCGTTTTATGAACAACGTACCAAAGATTTTAATAAAGAAATGAGAATCACAAGATATTGTAGGATTTCCCCATACATTCTGACCATACTATTGAAGCGAGATGACCGGGTATAATCATATAGGACAAAATAAACAAACAGTGTTAAATCATAGATTTTGTAATTCCCTGTCGTAGCGGAGTCAATACCAAAGAAATTGAAAAACAAAATTTAGAAATATCAGGATCTAGCCAGGTAGCTGAGGAGACTGTGGAAGACCAAGACAACTAATATTCCTGTAGTAATTGATGCACTTGGCACATAACTTAAAAGGATGTCTAAAAGATTAAAAGAGATTGGAATTGAAACTCGCGTTGTCGACCTGCAAAAAATACTATCCTATATCCTGCAAGAATCTTAAGGAAGATTCTTGAGATTTGAGGAGACTTGTTGTTACCAAACATCAAAGTAAAATATCTAACTAAATTACAATGCACTAGCAAATAATAATAATAATAATAATAATAATAATAATAATAACAACAACAAGAACAACAACAATAACAACTACAACAACAACAACAACAACAACAACAACAATAATAATAATAATAATAATAATAATAATAATAATAATAGTTCATATAAAGGACTGAAGTAGCTCAGCAGAAATATAATAGATAGGTAGAAGAGTTCTTTACTTTTGTATACGATTGACACAATCCATCACTGAGGTAAACATAGCTGACGTAATCCATTATCAAGGCCAACTTAATTACAAAAAGCGCAACTCGAAAGTAACTTATTTATTTTCGCTTTGAACGATATATTTCGGCATCTCGTGTGCCTTCAACAGGTTCAAAATAAATGTCAGTCTAATTCATTTTTTAGTTCATATAAAGGACTGAAGTAGCTCAGCAGAAATATAATAGATAGTTAGAAGAGTTCTTTACTTTTGTATACGATTGACACAATAATAATAATAATAATAATAATAATAATAATAATAATAATAATAATAATAATAATAATAATAATAATAATAATAATAATAATAATAAAAGAGAGAACGCTGGGGACGTTTAACACGTGAGAGCGATAAAACACTGCTTCGAAATTTAACCAAAACATCGGGAATAAAGACAAAAAATGGAGCCTAAGGTAACTGACAATACGTTGGACTATATCCGAATAAATAACACTCATTGAAATTTATTTCTATTTACTACTGAACAATAATAATAATAATAATAATAACAATAATAATAATAACAATAATAATAATAATAATAATAATAATAATCATAAAATACATAGAGCACTCAATGAACAAATGGCAGACAGTGCTACAGCTCCAAACAAAAGAGGGAATTGTGAAAACGAAAGCCATCCCCATTAGAAGAGGAATATTCCAGGGAGACACGCTCTCTCCACTCCTGTTCTGCCTGGCACTCACACCTTTAACAGAATTGCTAAATAGAACTGGATGCGGTTACAAATGCTATGGAAAAACAGTCAGCCACCTTCTATATATGGATGACCTAAAATTATATGCAAAAAACGACAAAGAGCTAGAAACACTACTACAGACAGTACACGGCTTTACCAAGGAAATAGAAATGAAATTCGGATTAGAAAAATGTGCCAAAGCAACCCTGAAAAGAGGAAAATTAGTTAAAAGTAGCAATATAACACTAGATAAAG